>NC_047658.1:91076595-91265526 GCF_011762505.2 Arvicanthis niloticus | reverse complement strand
CACACTGATGTCACGCACAAGTTCTTTGATTTGACCTCTAGCCCAGAGAGATAGCAGGAGAGATGGTGAGAGCAAGAGCAACGGAGCAATTGATGAGGAGAAAGAGTGGGAGACAGGGAGATAGGCTATGGCCGTAAGTCTGTGCACACTCCTGTAGCAGACAGTAATATGAGAATGCTGTGGTGACCCCCAACCATGATATTATCTTCACTGCTACTTAATTTTGCCACTGTTGTGAATGTTCTGTATTTTCTGATGGACTTTGTGATGGTTCACAACCCACAAGTTGAGAACCATTGTTTTAGAGCACAGTTCTCAAACCCTGTTCCCAGTCATCAGCAGCACATCTCTCTGAGATGCAAACTTCTGTATCAGGAGGCTAGGGCTGGACTAGAGAGTCTGCATTTCTAACAAGCTGCCTTGGGGATGGTAGAGCCACAAGAGGAAAGGGATGTGGATCCAAATGATCTCATGGTGTACATATACCTGGGGCCTCCATCTACACTGGCTGCTGTGTGAGTGCATCTGTCCTCTTGAGCTTCATTTCAGACTTGGGTTTCTGGGTAGCTGGTGCTTGAGCAGCTACGTACTCTGAAGGTCAACATTCACTACCTACAAGAGACAGAAACCCCCTAGCCTCTATCAGCCACTCATGCTTTTGTTCTAGAAATACTGTGCAGTCATACAGTGTTCCAATCCATCTGTTTGGGAAGAGAACCAGAAGGCCCTGAAGATGACTTTTTTTTTCTAGTAAAGAAAAGAAACAGAGAGAGAAAGAAAGAATCAAAGTGTTTTGGTGACTGTTCAGGCACACCTGAACAAAGTCAACTCACCTCCTGTGGCTACTGTAAGTATTCAAAAGTTAGAGGCTTAACACCATGTAAATATATCATCTTACTGTTCACACGGCCAAAGTCTAAGACGGATCTTAACAGAAGTGTCATTGTGCTGCCTTCCTTCTGAAGATGCTAAAACTCTACTTCCTTGTTTTCTCTGACTCTGGATGCTGGATAACTTCCTTGACTCATAGGCCTTCCTTCTGCCTTCAAAGGCAGACATAGTTGACCGGATCCCGCACATGCTCTGTGTCTCTGGTTCTCTCACAACCTCCCCTTCCATTTATGAGGATTCTTGTAATTAATTGGGTTCATCCAAAAATATGGGACAATCTGTCATTCCATTAGCTAGTTAGCACATAAACTTATTTCCATGTGAAATCTAATTGTCCTTTGCCATGAAATCTAACACATCTTGTGAATTAGGATAAAGATATTTCAAGTAACTATTACTCTGCCTACCACAAAGGATTTAAAAGCAGGATGGATGGGCAACTAGAAGGTGATATATGAATATACCAGCTTGGGAATCACAGCCAAGGTGTGCACAGAGAGGGGAAAGATGATGGGCCAATTAAGAACCAAATAAGAGAATCTTCTGGTCACTTCTAGAGTTGATTAACTGCAGGGTAGTCTGGCAAAGCAAGCATGCCCCATTACTCTTTATGTTGTCTCAGGATAAAAAAAAAAATCCAGCGGTCATAAGTCAGGGTAAAGAGTTATGCAGATTAAGGCTGCCCAAGAGTTCTCTGGAACCTTCTGCAGTCTGCGCTCAGAACATTTGATATCCATGCTGTATAATAGTTTCTGTAAATTAAACTTCTTAATCTAACTTTATGATAAGAGAAATCGTCCTGTATTTCAGGCATTCCCTGGAGTGCAACATCCCAGAAAACCAATTACCTGGAGGAATTCAGAAAACGTGCGTGGATTAACAACAACTAACACGTGTAGACAGACGAGGTAGCTTCCTGCTTAGGACCCTTGTTCCCCTCCTGCAAAAGTCCTGTGGATTTAGAAGAGGATGCTAGTCCCATTTTAAAGATGTGAAATACAAGATTCAAAGGTAAAGTATTAATCTGCATATCAGGGAGACATATGTAGAACTCTAGTTCAAAACTGTAACTTCTAATTTCAGGTCCATCTCTAAAAAGTTCTCTTTTTTCTTTTTTTATTTATTTCTCTTTTTAATGTGTGTGTGTGTGTGTGTGTGTGTGTGTGTGTGTGTGTATGTGGGTGTGAAGACCCATATATGTAAGCATGTTCGAGTACATGTGTGGTGTTTGGTCCTAGCTTTTCACCTTGTTTGAGAGTGTGTTTATTTTGTGTGACTGTGGATGCCAGACAGCTGGGCTGTGAGCTTTCAGGGATTCACTTGCCTCTCCCTCCATTTCTTCAAGGGAGCCCTGGGATTGTAGACAGTCACACTATATGTCTGGCTTTCCCTTGGCTTCTGGAGATTCAAAGTCAGGTTTTCATACTTGTGTGGCAAGCACCTTTAAGCACTGAGACATCTTCCCAGCCCCAGGTTCACGTTATTTAACAAAATGCCAAGCAACTCTAAAATCCAAAGTGTCCTGGGATAGGATAGTGCCAGGATTAAACTCCAATATTTCTTCAGTTCCAGAAACTCTCAAGATTCTCACCTCCAACAGAAGCTTTAATATGGAATCACAAGAAAGAAGGTCCACCTGTACAATGAATGTCACAAACCAAACACAAAACCTTTTGCAACTGATTACTAAATGGGAAGTAATGTGGAAATATTTAGCCCTGAACTCAGCACTGTTCAGGCTCAGCCTGGGTGCAAGGATTATGAATGTGTTCCAGCATACCCAGTGTAGCACACCCAGCATCAATGATATTTTCATGATGCAGTTAGAGATGCTCAATCCCAACAACTCTTGGGATAAAATTTTCTATGAGAAAGAACCAAGGCTGTTCACTTAGAACATCACTATAGCCACAGAGGCCAGGAAAAAGAGTCAAATTGTCCTAGCAGACAGACACCTGGTTCCTGGCAGCCTGCTCTGTGTCCTTGGAAACCCTGTTTACTCTCCCAGTTTCACCCTCTATCTGTAAAAGAAGAAAGAGTAGGAGTGCATCTCCCTGTGAGGCCCGATGAGTGGGAGCTGGACTGACACCCTAAGTTAGCCCCCTTGCACCCAAAGTTGTCTTGTGGAATTAGCATATGAAAGCATTTACAACAATTTATAACCCAAGTTCCCAAGAAACAGGCATGCTCTTTGTTCTCTGAAGTCTGGAGTGTTGCACACAGAAGGCTCTTCTTTGTCTATTCGGTTTTTTGATTCTTTATTGTCAGTTAACAAAGCATCACCTGCTGAGTTTCTATTGTATTCAGGGTGCACTGGTAAGAAATAGGAGGGACAGGGTCCTTGTTTCTGTGCAGTTGACCATCCAATGAGCAGGTAAGTTACCAGGATAACTTTGAAGAATAATATATATATCCTATGAGGAGAGTAAAGCGGCTGAGCACGGCAGAGCAGGAAGCCCTTTATATAGATGGGAATGTTCTATTAGAAGGGTCTGAACTTCAGCCAACAGCTGAAAACTTGATAAGGAGACACCAGCAACCTAGAGCCTGGGGACAGAGTCTTCCAGGAAGACAGAACAAGACTGAAAAGGTCCTACCAAGGGAGTTAGTGTGACCAGGGCCCAGAAAAGAAACAAACTCTCCAGTATCCACAACATATACCACAAGAATTGGCACATCTGTTAAGCTTAACAATAAATTGCACTGTCAAGGATTGAACCACCCTTCCATTCTTAGAGTGAATCCTATTAAATCAAGGCTTGTGTTCCTTTATCATAAAATTGTCACAGTCTGGACAATGGCATCTCTAGGCACTCTCTACAGACACTCTTAAAAGCCATCCCATTCTTTAAACATGGGGGGAGGGTGTTGCTTACCACTTGGAATAAAATGGAATGAGACAGCCCACCCGAGAAGGAAGCAAGACAAAAACAGCAGAGGAAAGAATGCAGAAACCTACTGATACTCTTTGAGATCTAGGCAGAGTTTTCTTAAGGCCCATGACCCAACAGACATCCTAGTCATGTATGCCAATTAATCACCTTCTAGTTTTAAATTAAGTTCAACTTTTCTCACTTGAAACCACCAACACACATGTAATATATATATACATATATATATGCATATACATGTGGAATATATATATATATATATATATATATATATATATATGTTATATATACACACACTAATACACATGTTACTCCATTCCCCTCTAAACTGTAGATTCTTCCTTATTTCCTTCAAAAGGGTCTCACTACATAATCCTGGCTGGCCTAGAACTTATTGTATACATCAGGTTGGCCTCATACTCACTATTTAAACCAAGCTGGCTTCACACTCACTATGTAGACCAGGCTGGCCTCACATTCACTATGTGGACCATGTTGGCCTCACAGTCACAGAGATCTACCTACCTCTGCCTCCTGAATGCTGGGACAAAAGGTGTATGCCTCCATGCATAGCTAGTATACTCTTAAGATAAAGGTTGCAAATAATATTAAAAGTCAGGCAATCCTAACTAGTGAGTACTTTGGAGGGAAAAATAAGTATCAACCTTCTGCTTTTAATTAATGACAAGATCAGCGTAAAGTCTCTAGTGGTGAATTATAATTTCAAACTGAAAATCCCAAGTTGCAGAGTAGCTTGTTAAACCACAGAAACCAATGGGATCCAGAGCTGACTTCGTTGGGGGTGGTGGTTCCGTCCCTTCCAGAGATAGCAGCCATTATGAAGAACCAAACCTTTCAAGCTCTGGAGCATCCAAGCCAGCAGTCCTCAACTCGCCCAGCATCTCGAGGCCTCTACACTGACTCAATTTAAAAGTAAAGTGGGCCTGGTAAGGCTTACAAAGATAAAAAAAAAAAAAAATAAATCGTGGTCAGATGGCTGGAGCACCTGAGTGATTTCATCAGCGCTCAGGAAGGAGTGTGACAGGGTGTCCTGGGTTCTGTGGGAGAGATGAAGACATACCTGCCTGGCAGCTTACTGCTTCTGGGATATCCAGAGCAAAGGGTTTGATTTTCTGCCAGAGGCTCAAGAGAGTGGCAACCCAGAGAACTGGGCCATTCCTCCAGTTCCTCTGGGTGGAGAGCATAACCAGATTACCTCAGGAAATTAGACTCATTTCCCACTCACTGCCAACAGGCTGACTTCTGGAACCCTCTGATTGTTCTCTGGATAACTACTTAAGAGCTGCTGGGGATCAGAAACTCTCTTTAAGATATAATCTTGAAATAAAAGTCGGTATCCAACGAATGACAAATGAGTCTGGCTTTTTCCTTAGGGTCCTCCATGCTGCAGGGCAGAATAAAAGGAAGGCATTGAAGAAAAATGAACAAGCCAGGTAAGGTACCTTATGTCACCAACTCTACACAAGGCATTTGAGATGTCACTGTGGTTCATTGTCATATAGTGCTTTGGGAGTAAGCAACAGTGAGCCCACTCTATAGATAGAGAAGCTGAAGCATCAAGATATCTATCAGCTTACCCAAGGTCACACAATGAGCATGCTATGGATCCTGGCTCAGAGATAAAAGGGCCTACCTCACATCCTATCCCTTCAGACTCCCACATCCATCCCTGTAAAGAGCCCGCTACATAAATGCATTCCAGGATCAAAGTGTTTCAGCCAGAAAATGGGCTTTATTGATATAAGCACGCTGGTACCTGTCATAACAAAGCAAAACCTAGACCCCATTGTTCCTACCTATTAGGTCTCCACCCTCCATACAAGAATATATCTTATAAACCCAAGTCATCTACGTGGTCAGATCAGGTGTGGTTAAGAATTTTCCTGCTGGGAATATATGGTTGAGCACTTGCCTACCATGCGTAGCGTCCTGAAGTCCATCTCTAGCTTTGCAAAACAAGAGAAAACAAAGAAAGCAAACAGCTGATGTGGCAGTGAACAGCTGTAATTCCTGCACAGAAGAGGCTGAGGCAGGGGGAGCTGGGCCTACCTGCAGGAAATGCTAATTGGAAACAAAAAGATATTTGACCTATGACGTTTCTTTCTTTCTTTCTTTCTTTCTTTCTTTCTTTCTTTCTTTCTTTTTTTTTTTTGCCTCAGTATTTGCATCCGACCCTGTTGGTACTTACTGCCAAATTCCAAGGAGGTTTTTCCCCCTTAGCTGTTGCAAAAAGCTAGAAAAGGGAGAAATGCTAACCCAAGTAGCAAGTGCAAGCTACAACTGCACAGCACACCAGTTACTTTCCTAAATGAGTTTAGCCCAGAGGTCGCAAACTGATTGCAAGTTGGCTGTGTCCAGCCCACAGATGGGTTTCATTTGTTCCACAGTGTTAGCCCACACCGCGTGTTTTAAGGAACTAAAATCTGTGGCCAGTACTAAAAACCAGAAGACTTTACATCAAAACCTGCTTTCCTGTTTCTTCTTCAGAGTAAAGATCTGATAACCCTTGGGTCCTGTGTGCATGGGAGTGTAGCCAGAACAGGGCTGAGGCTGCCCCTAGCTCAGGGCAAGTGGGCTCGAGAGCATCCTCCGCCAGCTCGCTACTTTCATTTATCTGACCCACATGGGCCCCAATGTCACCTGAGTTTGTTTAAAATATGAAAAAGAGATACAGGTTGCAAAGTCCTCCTTACTGGGCTTTTCCCAAAGCAATCCAAAGGAGATGAGCAAGGCAACATCATCACATCCCTGATTGGAGGTAAAAGATCAGGAAAGCAAAAGGATTTCGGAAACAAGGAAGCACAGTACTCAGCCTCATTGCACTTCTGCTCTAGGACACTCACTTTGTGAATAACCATCTCCACTTTTATTATTTCATTTATTCTCCCAACAAGTCTATAGGGAAGAAATGACTGTCCAACAAACTGAGCCTGAGTGATGTCATATAACCTGTGCACTGGAGGTCACTTGACCAGGAGGTTGCAATGTCTTGTGTGAACTCAGTTTCCTCTAGAATGATGAATGGATGCTGTGATTCCTCCTCAGGACCTTTGCACTCTTCCCTCTGCTGGGAACATCTTTAGCTGGTTCTGTGTCTTACCATTTCACTCTGTTTACATAATTCCCAACACGGGATCATCTCAAAATAACACACTTGCCTATACAAACAGCTATGAGAGTGCACACAAGTACACACAAACGTGTAGGTGTACATTTGCACACCAATGATCTCAAAGTAAGTTCTAAAACTCAGTAGCAACAATGGCATCTAGGGCATCTTAGAAACTCAGAAGCCCAGCGCCTTGTCCCACCCTACCCACCTCACACCTCCCCCAACCCCGACACACACACACACAAGACCTGTAGCATCACAATCCAAGTGAACAAAGATCTCTAGGTATACTTAACATTTAAGAGCTAGACACTGCACAAGGGCCACCCAATAGACCTACAGATCCTTCACAGATACTTTATTACATTCTCTAATAGCCACTTTTAAAGGGTAAAAAGAAGTGAAATTGGGGGGTTGAGGCTGTAGCTCGGTAGTGGAACACACATGGAAGACCATGGCTTTAATCTCCTAGAAGTGCCAACAACAACAACAAAGCACAGAATTAATTTAATAATGTACATTATTAACCTTGGTCTCTATATGCCATGAGTAGAAAATTACTGTTGAGCAACTTTTCATTCTGCATATTTTATGCTTCTGACGTATTCCAATTTGGTCACTTCATCTGTACGAGTCGTTTGCATGTGGTTAGTTGAGTTTTTCTTACTTCCTTCATCCAAGCAAAACGTTCACTACACACTGTTTGGTTTGCTTATTTGCTGTCTGCCCATCTTCTTACTACACTGACATTTTCTCGAGGACGGGGCTCCATCCACCTCATGCATCACCTTATCCTCCATTCCTGAAACAGCAGCAAGTGCACACTCAGCAGTCACTAAGCATTTCTCAGAGGTAAGAACTGAAAAGGCAACTGCCCTTAGCATTAGTGAGTGGCAATGTGGTGTAGGCAAAGAAACAAAGCCATCTGCAACTGGACAGATGCAGGTTTGAATCTCAGCTCAGATAGCAACCAAACCAAGGACCTTGAGCCAGTCACTTACCTGCAGGAATAAAGAAAATGTGGTCATAAAACAGAACTGATGCTGTTTAGTTCACCGCATAATCTCAACGCTGCAGTGAATAACACATCTATAGAGTGCCAGCCGGCACTATGGCTGGCATTCCATAAATACCGGCATCTCATGTCCTCAGTCCTTTTTCCAGACACCAGCTGAGAGTGCTGCTGCCAACCACTGGGGAACAAGAGCTCAGCATCCTGCAGCATGCAGTGAGTTCTTGGGGTTACTCCACCCTTCCAATAGAACATAGGACCTAGGACCGTAGACCATCACCTTGAAGTTAAGTGGCTTCTAAAGCAAAATGTCATGGTCACTATGCGTGCAAGTCACAGAAGAGGCAAGTGCTTCTGTCTCTATGTTGTTATGATGAGTTCTGTAGCCAGGGGTCTGCCGCCAAGATCCCATCCCATAGAAGGGTTCAAGATCTCTGCCAGGATCACTGTATCATTCTTATGAAATTTGCTTATGATTTTGCTTTTTTTGAGAAAGGTACAGAAAGGCAGAAGAAGAGGGCTTGATCCACCAGGCTTATTAACCATTGACTGGGTTAGTCCACCACTAAGGCTAAGCATCTCTCCAGCCTGAATACATACATCCTAATCCATTAGTCTAGTGCTGCCCTGAAAATCGAATGTACATCTTCTAATCTTCGAAGTGTTTTTACATTCCATTAGATTGACAGCATAGGTACAAAGGAAAACCTGGATTTAGGGATAACTGGAGTGATGCCACAGAAAAGAACCTGCTAAAGCTTATCTGTTAGCTAGGAGGGAAGCCCGAGCCAGTTGCATTGACAGCAGCAGTTTCTACCACTGGTTTGAATTGAAGCCACTATTCACATTTCTACATTAGGATGTGTTTATCATCTCTTCTTCCAACATGGGAGAGAGGCTCAGAGCAAGCATGAAAAGACAAAACTAACGAAGTCTCACAAATGTCTTCAAAGTATGGCTGTCAGCAATGAGGCTGGGAAGCTCACTGGGTTCCTGTGGGCCCCAGGAGCTTCCAGGAGTCTTCCATCAGCCATGTTTCAGTGGCTAATGAAACCTGTGTTGTTAGATAGTCACTCACTTCCGTGAGGCTTGCTCTTAAAGAAAGTCTCCGCCTCACCTCTAATCGGCATCACTCAGCCTTGTGATTCTATATGGCAAGAGGATAAGGGTCAGGGGTTGAGGACCAAGAGATACCAAATGCTTCTCTTACCTGGGCCCAAGTGGACCCTGTTCTAGACATACCGTTTGGATTTAACAGCTCTACAAAGGGCTAACAAATACCAAGCCACGCATGCCACACGTATTGGCTGGAATCAGGAGGCTAGGAGTATCGATACACCTCACACCTTCAGTAGCCATGTTTTGACACTGAGGTAGCTTATGTACCTCCTCATCCTGGCATCACTGTAAAAGATCCTAAGAAAACTGTCATCTCTTGCCTTTCATTTAGAACTTCCTCGCTCAAGCATTCCCATCAACGTTATTGGCCATCCAGATAAAGCACTTCTTTCTGAAGCTCCACTGCAGCAAAGCCACCCAAAACACATGCTGCAAGATTTGATCGTATACCTCTCTTAAAGGGCATCTGACACGTCCCACAAGATGCACAGCTTTAAAATTAGAACCGGGAGGTTGGGTACCAACAGTTACCCTCCGACGGCTAAAGCTGCCCCAACAGAAGAAATCAGGACATTCCCGTAGCTCACCAGTAAACAGCTGAACCCTTCTCAGACATCTTCCCCTGTCTTTATTTTGCTGTTGTTGCATTAATCATCCTAACACCTTTTTAATTATAATCACAAACTGGAAGCCATGGCTTGTGATGTTATAAATAAGGATTTTTTCCAGTTAAATTAGGCACTTGCTGTTTTATGTTTTGATAGGAAGGGACTGTTTGAAGCCTCCTAAAATATCCCAATTAGTTCTTGCTGTTGAAACAGACAAGACATTAACAGACACATTCCCTGTCTCAGTGTGATGTGCTGGAATGTTTATGGCTCAGTGTACTTCTCTGCAGCTTTTAAGGCACAAGGCAGTTAAAAAAAAAAAAAAAAGTGGGAGAAACCAGTCACAACACACATGCTTATTACGTATTCCCAAAGTAATGGCCAAAACTTTTCCCAGGCTGTAATCTAAACCCAGGAAGCACGTCTCTTCTACGGGAAAGCAACCCTGTCACAGGACAATTTTACCTATTGGCTCTGTGGAACTGATAGTATCACTTCAGCTGACAAGGGCTCTGTTTCTGTTTGACAGTTGCAATTAATTATTGAAATGTGATCGAGATGGGGCCACCCATCCATATCCGTTATCCAGAAAGATATGAAGCAGTAGGAAAGGGTGGAGGGGGGAGAAGAGAGAAAGGGGCTTGCATTCTGAGCATGTGCACACACCAGTGTTGTTTTAATGTCGGGTCTGGCAAGAAAGACAAATAATAGCTATCTGACCTGCACTTAACTTTCTCCTGTTCCCTTCCTCACAGCACCAACACCTGATGGTGTCAGAAAGAAGTATATAACTCCCCTCAGAAGTAACTCCAGTCTGTCTCCAAGGATGCTCAAATTAGTAAGATCTCTGCACAGGGCACAGAAACTCTTAGAGCACCAATTGGTATCTAGACACCTAGCCTCCCGATACTAAATCAACCCAGCGTTCATTCAGCCAAGAGGAACAGAAAGTTACAGAGGTAGGAAATAGCCTACCTTTACTATAAAGCCAAAGCGCCTACACTGTCTGTTTTTTTTTTTAACTGTTCATTTTGCTCTGACCTTAAAACACTGAAGTTGGATTCCAGCCACGCAAACGCTTTTGAGGGCGCTTTTGATTGATTCCTGGGGATCTCAAAGCTCCATGTCAATTTAGCTCTCCTGTCTCATTCCTCCGCTCGCTCGCTCGTTCTCATCCTAGAAACCCAGAGACCTGGGAAACACCCGGCGGACAGACGGGATAGCTGGGGATTCCCAGATTTGGAGCCTGGTAGTTCTCCAAGGCACCTGCTCCTCCCCTTTCCCTGAAATAAAGTGATCTTTTAGCTGGAGTCCTGTTCTCTCCTCTGCACAGGGACTCTGCGAAACCAGGCCAGGGCTCCCACTGCCCTCCCATGGATGCCCGGGCTTTGGGCTCTCGGGACCCCTCACGCGTCCCGCACTCCGCAGCAGCCTCCTACCTGTACCACTCCAGCCCCTTCTCGTAGTTCCTGTCGAAGAAGTGCGGCTCTACGCCCACTGCCCTTACGTCCGGGTGGACTCGGATAGCCTCCAGCAGCGCGCGCGTCCCTCCTTTCTTGACCCCGATGATCAGCGCCTGGGGCAGCTTCTTCTCCCCATAATCAGGGGTGCTGGCGGGGCCCCGTTCGGCACTCCCATTGGCCGCCCTCCGGCCTTCCAGCTCCTCGGCGGCGGCGCCTGGCTCCTGCGCCTCGCGCCCCAACAGCGCGTCCTGCTCCGTGACCGTGTCTCCGGGGGCAGGCGGGCTCCTGGGCCAGGCGTCCCGAGCACCGCCGCCGCTCGCCAGTCCCCAGCCGTCGGCCGCGGGTGTCGTGAAGCGCTCCGGGGGCTCGGGCGGTGGCCCGCGGCTCGCGTTGTCCGGTGGCGGTGAGGAGGCGCCGGGGCGCACGCGGGGAGGCAGCAGCGAGGGAGGCAGCAGGCTCGGCGGGGGCTCCGCGGCGGATCCCGGGGGCTCCTGCAGCGCCAGCGGGAACTGCAGCGAACCCGAGCCTCCCAGCAGGCTGTAGCACAGGTAGGTGACGGACAGGGACAGGGTGCACATGAAGAGCAGCTTGCGCGCCGGCGGCCCCTTAGTGGAGGCTCCGGGCAGCGGCGGCGGCGCGGCGAGCGGCGGCGGCGGAGGCGGAGGCGGAGGCGGTGCGGGCCACCGGGCCATCGCGGCTCCCGGCTCGCGGCGGCGGCGGCCCCCGGCGCTGCCCGGACATGGTTTCAGCCGCCGCCCCCGCCGCCGCCGCCGCCGCCGCCCAGCCGCCCCGGCTGCATGGAGCGACGCCGCTGCGCCCCCGGCCCTGGCTGCCGTCCCGCTGCGCCGGGGACAAGCCCGGCCGCATGGCCCCCTCCCCTCGCGAACCCCCTCCGCCCCCCTCAACCTCAGGCCAGGAGCCCGAGGGGGGCGCCCAGTCGCGGCGGCTCCTGCTCCGTGCGCTGCGCCCCGCTCTCCCCGCGCTGTCGCTGCTACCGCTCCCGCAGCCCCGAGTTCCTTCCCTGCTGCTAACTTTCTGCCGGGAGAGAGGACGGGCGCCGAGGGGCGGAGGCGAGGGGGCCGGGCGCGCGCCCGCCGCCGCCCGGGGAAGGAGGGGTGCGCCTCGCGCGTGCCTGCGGAGGGGGTGCGCGAGAGCGGAGGCGTGCGCCAAGGCTGGGGCGCCCGGGAAAGCGGAGATCCTAGCCCCCACCAGCTGCCGCCAAGCGGGAGCGGAGGACCCCACCCCGCCCTGGCGCTGCACTCCCACGGGAGTCGGAGGTGCCCGCGCTCATCAGCCTTCGCTCAGGACTCTTGGAGAGAATTGTAGCCCAGAGCTAGCCCGGACCGTCGTGCGCTGGGGAAGCTGTGAGCCTCTCAGTGACAAGTTCCCCCAGGGCTCCTCCAGTGGGACTCTGAGAAAACTCAGCCCATTTCTGACAGTCTCTTCCCTAGCCTTCGTCCTGCCTTGCTTTCTGATGCAGTTCTTTCCCCACCCCAACTTCCACCTCTTCAGCCTTATCTTTGAGGTTCCTGATGGGTGGAGCTTTGACACAGACCCCAAGGTTTCCCAGACTGGAAGCTTTTGCCCCTGCCTCATCACCTAGTGACTGTACTTTCTGCTGGGAGGTGGCGCTGTCCCCTACTGGGTCCCTTTAACCACAGGTGCACCCACCTGTGCCCTGTGGGAGGCACTGCGGGCTAAGGGAGCTTGGGGTTCCCCGAGCTGGCACAGATACGGTTCCTCATCCCTCCAAACACCAAATAAGCAGAGGGATGTCTGTGTGTCCCTTCACTGAATATTTTAGGTGCCTGTACTTAGCAGAGAGATTTCCACCCCTCTTCTCACTTGGTGGTATCAGAAGGCTTTTCGAGATTCTAAAGTAGACTGGTTTGTTGTAGCCTTTAGCTCAGGAAAAGGGCGAGATGGAAGCTAGAATTGGGGGAGAGGGCATCTAGGGAGGCACTCTCAGGAACCCTTCTTCATGAGTACTCGGACTGGCTCTAGTGTGCTCCACCGTGCTAGGCACAGCTAGCTGGGTAACCAAACTATCAGCTTTCCCCGCTTCTGCTGCTGAGGCTGGCTTCTCCTGTTCTATTTGATCTCATAATGGGAACAATAGTTGAAAGAAAATGTATATAATGTCTAAATATTAACAAGATACCTAGTGCCAAAGAGAGGAAAAATGTTAATCAAATATGACGAAGACCGGAGACTTTTCCCTTGGTGAACAAAAGCTCGCTGCTGCTCTCAGCTGGACATGAGTCTTCTACACCGCAGCTTTGGTTCAGATAAAGATTATTCCTTTATAATATATTTTTTATGGTACACAGGAGACTCTGAAATACGGAGTCTGGTGTCCTGTAAATCACTCCCTGTAACTAGGGATGCTTTTTTCAACCACCACACAACTGCATTACTGTAATGTTAATGGGAAGGGCCAGCTGAAGCTGCCAGAAATGCCACTTCATCCAGCATTCCTTCAACTCCAAGTGGAGCTTTCAGATCATTGGCCAGGAAGCCCGGGTGTCTGCTAACATTGCCACTGCCTCGGGTTGGACTCCTTATCCTAGTTAAGGCACTAGGATGCTGAAGCCAGAGCCTTCCTACACTTGACCCCCAGTTCTCAGACTCTCCGGGCTCTTGGCAATCAAAAAAGACTTGCCCTGTGGGCAGTTTTTACTAAAGATGTGTTCTCAGACTTGGACTTTTTTTTTTTCATAAAATGGTGTTAAAATGTAGCCCAGAAAGGGCAAAGCTGATAGCAGCTATCTGGCATGCAGCGGCAGGAAGATGGGAAAATGTTTAAATCTCCTCCAAACAGTTGAAAACTGCAGACTTGCCCTGAAAAATCAGTCTACTCACTGAAAATCTGAGTACACAACTCTCTTAGTTAGGGTTGCCATTGCTGTGAAGATATGCCGTGACCAAGGCAATTCTTAGAAAGAATAACATTTAATTGGGGCTGGCTTACAGGTTCAGAGCATCAATCCATTATCACCAAGATGGGAACATGGCAGCATCCAGACATACGTGGGGCTGGAGGAGCAGAAGCATATTGATCCAAAGGCAGACAGGAGAAAACTGGCTACCACGTGGTTAGGAGGAGGGTCTTAAGGCCCACTCCCACAGTGATACACTTCCTCCAACAAGGCCACACCTACTCCAACAAGGATACATGTCCTAATAGTACCACTCCCTGAGCCAAGCACATACAAACCACAACTAAGGCTAAAATTTTGGATCTAGAACTCAGGTCTTCCAGAGGAACCTGCAGGCTCTGGTTTTTTCACCTGTCTGTCTGGGTTGTGCCTGCACATTTATGATTCTTATCTGGATATTGTCAGGAAGATTTCTCAGAATCCCTTCTCTTTATGATACCCAAATAGCCACAGTCAAAAGCATGATGTCTTATTGATCAAACACCATGCCCAAGAAGTAATGGGGAAGAGGCATGTATATTCTCTCTCTCTCTCTCTCTCTCTCTCTCTCTCTCTCTCTCTCTCTCTCTCTCTCTCTCTCTCTGTGTGTGTGTGTGTGTGTGTGTGTGTGTGTGTGTTCTGTTTCTTAGAGAGAAACTGTGCATTCCATACTAAGATAGTTGAATGCTTCTATATATGAAAGAGTTCCCTGAGAACATATCCTTAAGAAACTTACAATAAAAAGATGCTCTCTGTGTAGAGACAATGCCAACTTCAGGCTGCAATGCCCACTGGGTCTGGAGAGGAGAAGTAGGATTGTTTTTTGTTTTCACTGCCAACACCCGTGCTCACTCAGGCCTATCTGAGTTCTCACAGTTTTCTCCCAATGCATCTCCAGGCCTCCAAACACCTCATTTCTATTCATCCTAGGCAGCAATAGCAAGTGGATCAATGCTTCTGAGGAATGCTTCTTGCTTTTGCTAATGCCCTTTCTGGATCTTTCCCTACCTAATAAACTTCAACTTGCTTCCTTTGGAAGTCCCATGTTTCATGCACCCCACAACCCTGCCAGATAAAAGTGGTCTCGGTTTCTATGATGTTGTTGTGTTAAGCTTTTGTACCTTCAGGTGACAGAATCAAAACAAGACTATTAGTTACTGGTTAATGGCTTCTGAGAAGATTTTTTTTTTCTCATACTTTCTATATAGTTAAATTAAGAATGATAAGAAACACCTGAAATTGTTTTTTTTTTAAGGATTAAACTAAATTAGCTAACATATGCAAAAGATACCTGGCTGTCTGCCTGATGTGTGGTGGCTAGCAATAATTAGTTGGATCTAAATTTTGGCTCAGACCCTGCTTGCTTCTTTTCCTATTAAAATGTTGTCCCTGAAAAATGTATGTGCGCCCTTGTTTCAAACCCAGCCCACAGAGTTCACTGAAGTCTAACTTGCTAAACTGCCCAGAACAGGCAGCTGTGATTCCAGCCTGGTGAGGAGACGCTATCTCTGAGTTACCTGAATTGTGGTTTTCTGGACATTTTAAAAAGAAAAACACTGGAAGGACGTTTGGGAGTTTGTTTAATTGGAGATTTTTTTTAAAAATAAAGAAATAAGCAAGAATAGTCAGGAGAATGTATAATAGTCAATATTTTCCAGATACTATCCAGCCTCCTTGTGGGGACATGAGAGGGATGTGATTCTGGATTCCTTCCAGAACATGTGGCCATGGAATGTTCCAGCTACTGAAACACAACCTGAGCAAAAGGAAGGACATCCCTTCTAGGCAGAAGCTCAGAGAGACACTGTCCTACTAGGCAACTGTGGAAGGAGCAGATGGAGCTCCTCCAGAAGAATGCAGACTTTCACTTGCTCTAGCTCAGGAGGACTCTAGCTTGCCATACCTAGAGATACCTGCACATATGTGCTTAGTGCCTGCCACACAGCTAAGACACAGAGCCAGCCTATATGTTCAGCAATAGATGAGGAGATAAAGAAATCTGAAGAATGAAATTATGTCATCTTCAGAAATCATGATGGAGAGGCAGGTCATCATGGTGAATAAAATAAGCCAGAAAGATGGTATCACATCTTTCTTATGCAGAATCTATAGTGTATTTGTGCAACTGCACATGTGTCTCTGTACATGACCTGAAAGGGGTGTGGTGTGCCAAAGACCAGCCAAGGCTTGGAGCTTGGAGCGGGCTTCTAAGAGAAGGGGTGCCTGGAAACTGTGAAAACAAATGACTAGAAGTCAAATCGTGGGTCCCAGCTGGTGGCCTGTGTTTTGCTTGAGACAGCTTTCCAGATTGCTTTTACCCTGTTTTGCTTTCTCTGGAGATCTCCAGACAGTGTGCCCTACCCACCACCACTACCCCACCCCACCCCCTAACCCCTGTCTTGATATTCTGCTGGAGCAGTTCTTTGCTATTCTAAAAAATTCTCTGGATAGCTCATCTCTTACAGACCATAAGCCAAGTCTTTTATTTTACATTTCAGTTCAGTCATTTACTCCAGGGGGTTTTTAACTTATTATTTTATGAATCAGCATCCCATGACTCCAGCCCCTTGATTCTTAAGAAACAGCAAGCACTTTTTTTTTTTTTTTAAAAACATTGCAAAAGAATCCAGAGATCTGTCTGCCTTTGTTAATCACAGACAATTAGCTAGCTGGGTGGGACCCAGGTCTGAAATGACTATTTCTATCATGTTGGGCCTGGACCTAAATTCCCTTTGTCCCAGGCTAACCTGGAACTCAGGAATCTGTTTGCCCTTGTAAGAAAAAAAAAAAAAAAAAAAAAAAAAAAAAAAAACCCAAAACCTTAGCTGGGTGGGATCTTCTGCTACTCCCTAAATCTCTCTATCTCCTTCCCTCGTGCCCTCGTGTCTTTCTGACAAGTTGGCTCCTAATGCAGCTGCTTCTGTTTCTTTAGATTCATGAAGCCCCTCATATAACTCAGACTGCATCTTTATATTTTACACAGTTGAGAAATTATATATTTTTGAACTCATATTTTTAGAGTTATTTTCCACACCCTTAAGGGCTGTCCTGAAGGTCTCAACATTTACCATTTTGCTGTGACATTAGCCACACCTTCACCACCCTGACTCATGCTGTCTCTGATTATCATAGAGTCATTAACATTACCAGGGAGGATATTTCTTGAAGGAGGAACATAAAAATATGTACAGTGTTGTACAAACAAGCCTTGTGCCCACAGTAGCCATGGATGCTTGTGGGTGCCCATGCTCTGCTGGTCCCATCCCATGGGTGGGACCTATGTAATTCCACCCCTACCAAGGCCATGCTGGACCTGGCAGGGGTGCTATTTAGGAAGAGCAAAGGAACTACCAAGAAGGGCTGTTAGAGTACAAAAGAGAGTAAAACAACTAAATGTGGACAAAGGAAATATATATATATATATATATATATATATATATATATATATATATATGTGTGTGTGTGTGTGTGTGTGTGTGTGTGTGTGTGTGTATTTATAGATATATATTTGAAGTTTAATAATGAAGCTCACTGTTTTACACAATGAATAAATATAATGAATAAAATAATAAAAATAAATAAAATAAGAATAAAGCAAACAAATATATATAATAAAATAAAAGGAATAAAATTTCAAAAATTGGCAAAACCCTGAGGAGTGTTATTCCTCAAATATTAGAATTCTGTTGTACAAATTTGGATAAATAACAAACTAGAAAGTGCATCAATGATTTTTTTAAGTTTCCAAACAATATAGAAGAACACTTTTCTCAAATACAGCAGATAATGAAGACGCACATCTGGAAAAATTTGAAGGTAAACTGGGTAGACTTTGAGGCCAAACTAAAATGATGAAGACAGGGGATAAGACACTGTGCGGCAAGAAGCAGAAGATCAATAATGCTATGTTGATGAGCAAGAACAGTAAGACCCAGCTCTGGAAAAGAACTGAAAAATCAGGAGCTACTTTGAGCTAAAAGTCCCATGTGGCAAAATCTGGGGAACAGAATTAAGCAATGCTTATCAAAAAGACAATAGGTTCAACAGTACTTCTCAAAACAGAATAAGCATGGAACTCAAGTCATCTGTACACTGGGCTGAGAATGTTAGGACAAACGAGTGTTGATTAGGGTTTCCGTCACTGTGATATACACACCCATGACAAGAGCAACTTGGGGAGGAAGGGGTTTATTTCATCTTACAGCTTGTAGTTCATCCATAGAGGGAAGTCAGGGCATGAACTCAAACAGGGCTGGAACCTGGAGGAAGGACCTGACACAGAGGCCATGGAGGAACACCACTTACTGGCTTGTCCTCATGGCTTGCTCAGCCTGCTTTTTTATGGTACTAGGACTACCACCTTAAGGGTGACACCATCAATAAGCTGGGTTCTCCCCCATCAACCATTAATCAAAAAAAAAAGTGTCACAGGCTTGTCCACAAACCAATCTAGTCAGGAAATTTTTGCAATTGAGGATACTTCTTCCAAAATGACTCTAGCTCCTGTCAAGTCCACATAAGAACTATCCAGCACAGGAAGAGTCAGTAAGTCGGATCTGCATCCCCTAAGGATGTAAATATTCATCTGTACTTTTTTCTACATGCAAATGAGAACATGTGCATGTGTTTGTTTGCTATTTACTTATGACTATAAAGTGCACTGTAGCCCTCTCCTTCCCTTGCCCAACAGGAGAATATATTCAGAGACTGGGTCTTTAAAAGATAGTTATTGTTAATTGAGGACAAATAGGCAGGGTGCTAACACCACAGGACTCTGGTTCTACAGTGGGCTTATAAGAACAAAACGATAACCCCCTTTCTATTTTTCTCTCCCTCCCACCTCCTTCTTTCCCCCTTCCTCCCCCAACACACATTTTTCATGTGAAGGCACTACAAGAAAGTGGCTGTCTACAGGCTAAACAGAGAGTCTTTACCTGAACCCAGACCCACTGGTGCCCTGGTTTCAGACTTCTAATCTGTCCAACTGTCTGTCAAGCCTCACATAGTGAGTTTTGCAAGGCAGGCCAGACTAACTGAGACATTTATCTTTCATGTTTTGTATGTTTTATGCCTTTAATTTGTTTATTTTCTGTTTATTTACTTCTTCAGAGACAGAGTCACACTCTCCTCCTTCAGGCTAATCCTCTTACCCCAGCCTCCGAGGGCTGGAATTACAGGTGTGTGCACCACAGTCCTCAGCTGCTGTTTTGCATTTTAATAAGTTTACTACTCCCTTGTTGCCATTTCTTACTGATTCGTAAAAGCCCATTATTTATGAGGGCCATCAGGGTTCTGTTCCTCTGTCACATTTCTTCCAGTTATTGAGTTAGCAGCTTTCCAGGTCGCTGCTTTCAGTGTTTCTGATGCCCCCGCCTTCTTCACTGCTTGCATGGTCAGCCTCTCAGTCACGAGTGCCCCCAAGGATGTCAATAGTCACCTATGTTGCTAGTACCGTTCACATTTTATTTTTCTACACACAGCTCTGTAAAAACATCTACACAGATTAATTTTGGTTTTTAGTCTATTAGTTGATTAATATTGGTTTGTACAATAGTCTAACTTTCCCCTTTGTTTTTCTAGCACTAATTATTTCTCAACAGCTTGACAATCCAACATCGTACAATGAAACTACAACATTGTAATTTCCCCATCCAGAATACAGAATGCATCGCAACTCACGCAAATCTTGTCTTGTATCAGACGCACGCAATACATGCAATTATATTGATGTAAGTGATGTGCAAATCTCTATCCCAATCCATGTTTTGTGAAGATAGTTCAGCTTTGTGCAGTTTTATCAAATATTCTTACTGCTCTTGGACTTTGGTCACTCCTTCATCCTTTCAACTGTCCTTTTTAAGCTGGTACATTCTGGACACTAGATGAGGCTAGAGGGAGTATTTTTGCAGGATTTTGTTGATGTTGTTGTTTCATTTTGTTTTGTTTTGAAGGCAGAAGCAAATAGGAAGGCAAGTTTCATAAAGTGAATCAGACTAAAAAGTAACGCATGGGGGCGGGGAACCTAACCTAGTGAAATCCCATTGTGGGTGCTCCTAACCTAGTGGGGATGCTCCTATCATAATGGGAACGCTGACGGAGAGGGCCTCACAGATGCTAAGGCAATAAGGCAGTCCATTCTTGTATAAAAGAAAAAGTTAATTGAGCCGGGTCAAAGGGGATTTTCCTAGTAAGTACGATGTCTCACCCACTTGGTTATAAACTCACTAAGCAACTTAAATTGAAAGCAGTTTTGTAAAAAGGAAAAGAATTTTTTCTTTCTCAAAATATACACAAGTACTGGACTGAAACATGACGAAACATTAAAACAAGACATTCTAAGTCTGGAACCTCATCATAGTGTTTCCTGTCACAGCTTCTGTCCAGCATTATTGTGGCTGCACCAGGTAGTACAAGAAGTTAGGAAAAATAATAAAGGGTGTGAATGTTAGTTAGAAAACAGAAAATCAATTAACACTACTGTCTTAGTTAGGGTTTCTATCTCTGTGATAAAACAGCATGACCAAAAGCAAGTTGGGAGGGAAAGGTTCATTTTGGCTTATAACCTGTAGTCCATCATAAAAGAAAGTCAAAGTAGGAACCTGGAGGCAGGAGCTGATGCAGGCCACAGTAAATGCTGCTTACTAGATTGCTCCTTAGAGCTTGCTCAGCCTACATTCTTATAGAACCCAAGACCAGGGATAGATAGTACTGCCTTCTGTGGGATGGTCCCCCACAGGCTTGTCTGGTGGGGGCATCTTCTCAAATGAGGTTCTGGCTTTTCAAATGACTTTAGCTTATGTCAAGTTGACATAAAATCTAGCCAGCACAATTGATCCCTATCAATTTGACACACAAGCACAGCACTAATCATCTATGGCCTTTCCTGTCTGCTTTATCCCCCAAGATCTCACATTGATATCTACATTATAATTTAAAACATTTCAACTTCCTTCTGGTCTTGGCCAGAGCACTGAGCAGACCTTGGGTGGCAGCTCTGCCCCCAATCTCTAAGAACCCAAAGGAAGCGGGGATTCCAGGTGCTCTAACTCAGGCAGTATCTTAGGTAAGCAGAGAGCAAGGCCCACCCCAAACAGGGAGTGACTGGGACCCACAAGGACCCAGGAAGTCACTGGTTCCCTTTGGTCTGGGCCAGAGCACTGAGCAGATCTTGGGTGGCAGCTCTGCCCCCAATCTCTAAGAACCCAGAGGAAACGGGGCTCCCAGAGCTCTAACCTGGGCAGCATCCTGTCTGCCCTTGAGCACTGAGCAGATTTTGGGCCCTAGCGCTTACCCCAGTAGTTACACCCACCCCACAAAGTTCTGATATAACCAAGATAATAGGAAAGACAGGCTCCAGTCAGGGACAGGGCAGGTAGCACTAAGGAGATACAGATGGCAAAAGGCAAGCACAAGAAGATAAGCATCAGTAACCCAGGGTACTTGACATCATTAGAACCTAGTTCTCCCACACTAGAAAGTCCTGAATTTCCCCATATCACCAGGAAAGCAAGATTCAGATTTAAAATCACTTCTAATGATGATGATAGAGGATGTTAAGAAGGACATAAATAACACTCTCAAGGAATTTGAGAAGAACACAGGTAAACAGGTAGAAGCCCTTAAAATGGAAACACAAAAATCCCTTAAAGAATTGCAAGAGAACACAACCAAACGGGTGAAGGAATTGAACAAAACCATCCAGGTCATAAAAATGGAAGTAGAAATAATCAAGAAATCACAAAGGGAGACTACGCTGGAGATAGAAAACCTAGGAAAGAAATCAGGAGTCATAGACACAAGCATCACCAACAGAATACAAGAGATAGAAGAGAGAATCTCAGGTGCAGAAGATACCATAGAAAATATCAACACAACTGTCAAAGAAAATGCAAAATGCAAAAAGTTCTTAACACAAAATATCCAGGAAATCCAGGACACAATGAGGAGACCAAACCTAAGGATAATAGGTATAGATGAGAGTGAAGATTCCCAACTTAAAGGGCCAATAAATATCTTCAACAAAATTGTAGAAGAAAACTTCCTTAATCTAAAGAAAGAGATGCCCATAAACATACAAGAAGCCTATAGAATGCCAAATAGACTAGACCAGAAAAGAAATACCTCCCATCACATAATAATCAAAACACCAAGTGCACAAAACAAAGAAAGAATATTAAATGCAGTAAGGGAGAAAGGCCAAGTAACATATAAAGGCAGACCTATCAGAATTACACCAGACTTCTCACCAGATACTATAAAAGCTAGAAGATTCTGGACAGATGTCATACAGACCCTAAGAGAATACAAATGCCAGCCCAGGCTACTATACCCAGCAAAACTCTCAATTACCATAGGTGGAGAAATCAAGATATTCCATGACAAAACCAAATTTACACAATATCTTTCCACAAACCCAGCATTACAAAGGATAATAGCAGGAAAGCTCCAATACAAGGAGAGAAATTATACCCTAGAAAGAGCAAGAAAGTAACCCTCTTCCAACAAATCCAAAAGAAGATAGCCACACAAAGTTAACTTCACCTCTAATAACAAAAATAACAGGAGACAACAATCACTGTTTCTTAATATCTCTTAACATCAATGGACTCAGTTCCCCAATTAAAAGACATAGGCTAATGGACTGGATACATAAATGGGACCCAGCATTTTGCTGCATACAGGAAACCCACCTCAGTGCAAAGACAGACTCTACTTTAGAGTAAAAGGCTGGAAAACAATTTTTCAAGCAAATGGTCCTAAGAAACAAGCTGGAGTAGCCATTCTAAAATCTCCAGCCAGAGAACACAAAGTGGGGGACTCATGGCTCCACCTGTATAGGTAGTTGAGGGTGGCCTTGCAAGGCATCAGTGGAAGTGGACAGCCTTGGTACCTGAAAGTTTGGATTCCCTAGTGTTGGGGAATTGCAAGAGCAGGGAGGCAGGAATGAGAGGATGGTGGGAGCACACCCTCATAGTAATCGGAGTGGGGGAATGGGGTAAGAGGTTAGGCATCAGTAGAAGTGGAGGGCCTAGGTGCCCGAAAGCTTGGATTTCCTGATGTTGGGAAATTTGAGAGCAGGAAGGCAAAAATGGGAGGATGGTGGGAGCACACCCTCATAGAAACTCCCAGAATTATATGGATTAGACATGACAGAAGCAAGCCGCCAGAAGACAAGATTCCAGAATTCAAACAAACAATTATCTTGATACTAAAATTTGTTTTGAGAATTTTTATATTGCAGAATACATAGCCTTCGTGTATCTACCCATCAAGCAAGCTGAGCAGACATGCTCAAACCTCTGATGTCCTGGAATTCCAGCTGGATGCAGTGAAGACACAGTGTCAGAGGCTTATCAATTTGCTCTTCCCCCAACCCCTCTTCAAATATCTCAACACCCATAATCAGCTTGAAGAAGTTAATGAAGAGTCGGTGACCCTATTCCCTGGGCTTGGGGACTGAGGTGGTTAATATTGGGCTGTCTTTCTAGGGAAAAGTAGTGGTTTTGGTGGAACAGGGAGGATTAGCTAGGATTTATTGCATAGCCATAACCTACTGGTAGAAATATGTATAATTGTTATTAAGATGAAGTTATACTTTCTTAAATAGTACAAAATTTACTTTGATTTCAAATTTGAGGTTTTCATTGGTATGAGATTCTTATTAATATAAAAGTGAGATGAATATTGTTACTCTCATAGGCATTGCACCTGTATAACACATTTAGGAATACAAGGCTTAGATCCAGTCCTTCTTTAACTTTTCTGATTTGAGATGGTTAGCCTATGAGTTAAGGGACTATAGCAAATTCATGGCTTTGAGTTTATTGTTAGGGTGTTTCCTATATTTTCTTTAGAAATAGCTGAGAGGAGTTAACAGACAACAGTCCAGATTGCCTTACATGGATAGTTGGTTTTCAAAACATCAGAAATCCACAGAATTGACATTACAAACATTTCTGTATTAATGTTCATTTTGATTAGAGACCTGTCTGCTCCTGACAGCTTCCTGTCTTGGATTCTAAGAAGAAATTGAGCATCTTTAGAGTTATTCCAATTGCGGTGAGTCAGCCACTAGGCAAGAATTGCCTCTTTCCATCTACAGACAAATCACTGTCCAGAAAAGGACACACTTGCAGAATAGTCGACTGATTATATCTGCCAAGACAGAGTAATCAACCCTTAATAATTCTGCATCACTAGGTCTGTCAGATGATCGATCCTGGGCCAGAAGGCTGAAGATCGGATGCTCCAACTTTCTGTAGTATAGGGACTGTTCAGGTGTTCAGCAGTCTCTATAAATTGGCTATGTTTTAGAAGCTATGCTTTGTGCTTCCCATAATTTCAGTTAACTCAGTCATTCTGGATTTCTGATGGGGTTGAAAACCTATAGTCTCATAGCCAATCCTTGCTATTTACTTTGAGAGAAAAGATTTGAGAGGATGGTTTTCACCTGACATTCATTCTAAAGCCACGAAAAAAAGCCAGGTTCAGAACTAAGTCTTTTATTTAGGAGAGATGACAGAGGTTCTGCTTAGTCAACAAAATGATGGACTGGGTATTAGGTCTATCTTGCACCTTACTGACATAAATTGGTATAGTTATGCTCTAACTGTATTTTGAGAGAAAAGTTTTATTTTAACAGGAAGGGTGATATGTAGGAGGAGCTAAGGTGGGAGGACTAAGGAGAGGAGGAGTGAGGAGAGGATGAGGAGAAGGAGAGGAGGAGCTAGGTGATGAGAGAGAGAAAGAGAGAGGGGTGCCAGACATGGAGGCAGATGTTCACATGTCTCCACCAGTCAAAGATAGTTGATATATCTAGGTTGGGTATTAGGTTACATTTCTGATTGATATTGAGCATTACCAAATTTATAAAGCCATTGGTTAACATTAAAAAAATTTTATAAAAGCAAAAGGAAAAGGGGGTATGGGATAGGGGTTTTCTAGGGAGGGGAAATGGGAAAAGGGAATGGCATCTGAAATGTAAATAAAATATCCAATTTAAAAAAATTTCAACTTTTTAAAAGTCCACATTTTTTAAGAATTCAAACATTTTGGAAGTTTGATCTCTTTAAAATATCCAAGGTATTTAAAAATCAAAAGCCTTTCTAAGATAATCTTAGCACTCAAGAGACAGAGGCAGGCAGATCTCTGTGGGTTCAAGGCCAGCCTGATCTAAAGAGCAAGTTTCAGGACAGTCAGGGCTACATAGAGAAACCTTGTACCAGAAAAAAAAAAAAAAAAAAAAAAAGAAAAAGAAAAAGAAAAAAGAAAGGAAGGAAGAAAGAAAAGAAAACTAACAAATATAAAAAAATACCCAGTCTCTCTAAAATTGCAATGTCTGTTAACTATGTGTTCCTATGAAATTCAAAATAAGTTAAACACTTTCTTGTTTCAGGAGAAGAACCAGGGTGCAACCACAACTAAATAAGGGCAAAACCAAAAGGCAACAGGGCAAAAAGTTTATTGCCTGACATCAGAGACTCATCCACAATCCTCACATCTGGGACTCATCCACAATCCTCTGGACTTCAAGAGGACTGGATGTGTTACTTTTCTAGCTCTGACACACACACACACACGCACGCACGCACGCACGCACGCACGCACGCACACGCAAGGCACACACACAGAGGCTCAGGCTGGCACTACTCCATGATTGCAGCTGTCCTTGGTGGTCATCCCCTGGTCCTGGCATCTTCAAAATGCTAGGGTTTCCACTGCAACTGGGTTTCACCTTGACCCATAACCTCTCCTGGGCTCTCTTCAGGGACTCTGACCCTGATGCAGTGCCATGCTTCAACCTCTCTCCATAACCCTTTCAATTCTGGAGTTGCTACTGCAGCTGAGGCTGCACCTTCACCTATGGCCCTTCTTAGTGCCAGGCTTCACTGCTGCCCAGACCCCTTCCTGCCTTCAGAGCCAACACATTACCAAGTTTGGCATCAGTACTAGGTACAGGCTTGGCCATCTCTAGACTACAACTTCTGTGTGTTGGCCCTAGGGAAACACTTTCCAGCAGATTTAGCCCCAATGAACTGGTCTGCTCTTAATCACAGCTGATTCTTTAACCCCAGATGACCAGTATCAATTTCCACAGCAAAGCAAAGGTTTCATGTGAGTGATTCTTAATTCTAAATATCGCATAAATGGCCTAGATAGTCTTTACTTCCCTCTGAAACTTCATAAGCCAGGCCTCTGTTGTTTGCTTTGCTCTCAACATTACCCTTCATGTTCCCAAACAGCTCACTGAGCTTTGAACGCTCAATGGATTTTCTAGCCCAAAGTTCCATAGTCCTTCCCGGAACCACACAGTCAGGTCTGCCACAGCAACGTTCCACAACGAGGTACCAATTTCTGTCTTAGGGGTTTCTGTTGCCATGCTTATAACACTGTGACTTAAAGAAACTCAAGAAGGAAAGGTTTTACTTCACTGTGTAAGTCTTTTTAACACCTTCATCTCAGACTTTTTGCCTCCAACAGTGCAAATAAATAAATAAATAAATTGTAGTTTTAGCCATCCAGTGTCTAGTGTTTTATTATGGTGACCTTTACAAGTCTCACAACATCTAAAGAAAGTATGGCCAAATGTAACCAGCAGCCTACACTGGATACTGAGACCACAAAGAATTTTACATATTTGAAGCATCGAGATGTTAACTACAAAAGTATTGAGCAGATCCTCAGGAAAACATGACTATATGCAAAGTAAAATTATCTTTGACAACCTTCTAGGCTATTTGGTCTCCTCCAGAGGTCAACTCCTCAGAGCCTACCACCCATGAGTCTGACCACGTAAGGACTTTATCATTGCTGCAGCCAGACTGCATAGAGGAAGAACATTCCAGAGAAGACACCACAGGCATTCACTGGTTCCCAACCAAAAGTCTGTGTCCTACTGTCTGAAATAGCCTTGTGTCCCTCCACCCATTGGTGCCTGAACAGCCTAGCAGAACTATGTACCAAGGACCAGGAGAAACACCTGGGTTTGCATAAACAGCCTCTCCTCTAAGCTGTGACTATAAACTTCAAACAGAGAAATAAAACTACCTCATCCCTACCAGTCAGGGCTTTCCTGAAAAGAAGTAAGGTTGGAGACAGAGTGGGAAACTGAGAGACCCATGAAGAAGGTGCACGGCAGCTATGGAGAGTGACGGGTCTATGTCTACACTGCTCAGATGAAGATGCAGAAGTGTTCATGATGTAATTCTGGTCCAAATCCAAAGGTCTGAGAACAGAGTGAGTTCATGCTGCAGTTCCAGCCCAATAGCACGGGAAAGATCTCACTGCCTTTGGTGGGGGTCAGCCTCTCCACTCCCTCGGGTGTCCTGTGGTTTGGTGGGGTCTGCTTACTTTCTGCTTACTCAGTCTACCTACTCACCTGTCCTTCTCACCCCGCAGCAGTTCTTACAGACTGTCCAGCGATTCGCCAGGTGTCTGGAAACCACATAGCCAAGCTGAGCAGATACATAAATTTACCCATCACACCTCTCATAGGGAGTAAACTCTGCAGCTTTAACCTCACATCGGTACAGCCCTTCCCTCATACAGCCCGTAAGTGCACACTTTCAAATGCTTGATTATTGTTGCTTAATTAATATTTTAATATTGTTTTCTTACCCCAATAAAGCCGTCTTTAATATTTGTAGTTTTTGACCTAAATTCATTTACTACTTTTTCTTTCTTTCTTTCTTTCTTTCTTTCTTTCTTTCTTTCCTTCTTTCTTTTTTCCTTCCTTCCTTTCTCTCTCTCTCTCTCTCTCTCTCTCTCTCTCTCTCTCTCTCTCTCTCCCTTTCTCTCTCTCTCCCTCTCTCTCTCTGTCTCTCTCTCTCTTTCTCTCTCTTTCCTTCTTTCCTTCTTTCTTTCTTTCTTTCTTTCTTTCTTTCTTTCTTTTTCTTTGCCAGGCTTTCCCTGGCTGGCCTCAACTTCAAAATTGGTGCTTCTCTCTCAGTGCAGGCTTGCTCCTGGAAGCCCTTTCAGGCACTCGCTCCTCACACATCCCACATCCAACTCCTTCAGTTGTTCACTGGGGCCCTCTACACCCTCTGCACTTGAGCTATTTTAATTTGACGTAATTTATGAACTATATTCTAGGACTGCAGTTAAATAGTATGTCTTCACACAAACCAAGACTCTATTGTTTTTCTGGGCCCAAGGAATTTTCCAACCATGATTTGATCAAAGCAAGCAAACAAATAAACCCGAAACATTTTCATAAGGAAATAAACATGTTCAGAAATGTAATTCTGTCTGCCAGTAAATAGCACAATTAGAAGATATCTTCCTTTTTTATTATTTTTTGTTTTTGTAATTACAAAATAAAATATGAATACATATTCTTAAGTTAAACAGAAATAAATCCAAGATTACAGATGTAATTGGAGGCTTCTCTATTAACAAATATTGAGTTTACAAATTCTCAGAGATATAATGAAAGCTACTCTTCAAATTAAAATTACATCAGGTCTGCTGCTGACACATAAAGTGGCCATGTTTGCCTGGGGCTTTGTGCCTTTGCTCCTGTTCCTGGGATTTTAAGGCAAAAGCCCTGCTCTTAACTCCAAAAGGCTAGGTCCATCTAGCCACTGTCCCAATACCTCAATTAAAAAGACAAATAATGGGAGAAACATTGGGGAGTGAATCTATTCAGTTCGGCCACATGGGAAAGAGAGACAGTAGAAGGTCCAGTATCTCCAAGTCTGTCTTTGGGGTCAGACATGAATTTTAGGTTTACAGTGGGCATGAGGTCCACACGACTAAGCAGTCCTGGTCAGGATGTTGACCTCCCCACCATCCAGCATCATTGCCTCAGCTCTGGTCCTACAAGCCTCTTCGTTAGGTTGTTGATCTGTTAAGTTTGTATGTGCTGAAGGTACATCTTTACCCTCAGAGGTGACAGTCACATCTGATCCTGGAGTCTGTCCTGGTAGGTTTTTTTTCCTCCTGCAACTGAGGGTGACTCAAAAACATAATTAAGGACAATTACCTATCTCTGTACCTGCAGCTGAAGTCCAGACATGAAATTAAAGCACAAACAGCAGACATCACCCCACTTTTACCTCCCTGCATGAGGAGGCAATGCTTTTAAACAATGCAACATCCAAGTGCCTGTTTCTTTCTGTCTGTAGTGGATTCACCACACTTATGAGGATGGTTTAGACAGGTCAGTAATGGTTTAAACACATCATATAGGATGTAAAGAAAACCTGTAGGAATACTGGAAACACCACTTAAACAGGACACCTGACATGGGAGGGAAAGGCAGCCACAGGGAGACTCGTGGAGATGAGAGGGGAGAATGCAGAGCCAGGCACTGCTTCCCTGAAACTCCTGGCATGTGCGAGTGGTTTGAAGAACGGGTCACATATGAGAACATGGTGATTGTGCTGTGGAATAAGCCGTAATCATCACAAAGTTGGGAGACATGGTTTGACTGAAGGAGAAGGAGGAAAAACCAGAGTGAGCAGCAACAGTATTAACATGAAAGTCAGATCCCCATCACTGGGGTCAATTGACAGTGCAAGGACAGACGGACGAAGGACAGATGGACAGGTCTGTAAACTGATGCCACCAGGGTTCCAGACACTTCTGACATACCACATCCTCAATGCAGATGGCAAACCAGCATAAGGTGGCTGCAATGCACCTCTGTAGTCACTCACCAGAATGCATTCACCAAACTGGCATGCCACTCTAAAGAAGGCGGTATCACCAGGATTTCCCATACACCCCTCACACAGACTTCCCACTGGATAAGGACTCAGCATCCTTTCCACACCTCAGGAGCCACTGTAGGGGGCATGCAGCCACTGACACAGGAAGAAGGCACAGTCTTTTATATCTTATCACCATTTCTGGATTTTACCCTCCTGGCACTCCACCCTCAGCTCCCTTCCTTGAAACACATAGCCAGGACCATGCAATCATTCCTCCCCCCAATTAATCTTTGATTCTGTCAGGTCCCTGTTCGGGTGCCAACTGTTTTGTGACAGACTTTTCCTGGGGAGACACAGACACATCTATTCCCCCACACACAAAAAAAGGAAGCTCACAAGAGAACAAAGTAACAATTGTATCAGTGAGCAATTTAGCCGACCAGTGTGTATTTTTATTGAAATTACCTACAGGGCATGGATGAGAGGTTGCTTACAGGGTCAGCACACCATTGTAACTGTGACTTCAAAGCCTTCACTCACTCATAGACCTTCCTGGTCCCCAGTTTGAGGAACAGTCTCCATGTTCCCTAGGCTCTTCAGATCTATTCGGGTATAGAGAAAAAAGTTTCTGGCTTTCTATCAGCATAACTCCAAATGAAGTAGATTCTCATAAGCCTTCTGCATAGTGCACAGAGTTCATAAAGATTTTCCAGTTCTCCATGATGTAAGGTCCAGGTTCCTCAGAATAGGATGGCATGCAAGTCTTCTGTGACTAAGCTGTTGTACCAACTCCCTACTCATTTCTTGCCACTTATCTCAAAGGTATTCCAGATTATTAATCTGCTGAGTAATTGTGACCTTTCGAATTCTCCTACTTCTGGCCCATCTGCTTGAAAAGCTGCTCCAGTGGGCTGAAGAGCAGAGAGGAGGAAGCTTCCCTTCTCTGGAGTAACCAAGATGCCCCAAGCAACACTGATGCCACAGCTTTGTGGTCCACAGAACAGCGCACAAGCCTCATTATAATCACATCCTGATGTGTCTGTGTTTCCCTCTACACCTCCGTAACATGGAGCTGACATACTCCATGCATGTCATGAATCTAACCTTCATATCTGCACAAACAATTATCGAAGACTTTCCACATGGGCTCTTGCCTTTTAATGATAAAATGAATGAACACAAAATCGCAGATTTGGAGATGTTTATTTAAGTAATTATTTTGAATATTTACTCTTAGATTTCTTTCTTTTATCACTACAGCTACTAAACTTTACTTTTCCTCTAAAATTTTTTCATATAGGTTTTTTGGTCTGGGGGGGGGTTGTTGTTGTTGCTGCTGCTGCTTCTGTTGCTTCTACTGCTGTTTTGCACATGGTTTTGCTATACAAATCAAGACCAGTCTCAAAGTCATGACCACCACACCTAACATTAACCTTTTGTTATTCTAACTGTGCCAAAACTACTGCATTTTCACTAAACTTTTAATAAAGTCTATGATGTATAAGCTTAATTTATCACTCTGATTTTCTATCTTTTTAACTTTTAATTAAAGTAATACTTGCATATAACAAAAAATATTTACCCTACTTTAAATTCTATGAGCATATTTCTGTTTTAAACTTATCAACTTTAAAGAAGGGAGAACAATCAAACAGTGTGGTGATACAGTTCTTTTATCCAAGTATATTGGAGATCAAGGCAGGGGAGTAGCCAAGTTTAAGGCCTGCCAGGGCTAAAAAGGGCAACTGTTTCAAACAAACCAAACAAGTAAAGCAAGGGGGTCTGATCCGTATGCTTTAGTGTATGGAGCTTCTGTCTCCTCTAGGCTCACCAGTGTGAACCTTACTAGCAAGTCCCCACTGATAAGAAAGCTGGGTAAGTGACCAGAGTAACAGATTTCAGTACAAGTGAAAGACCCATTGAAGAAGACAGGAAGGAGCTGCCCACATTTTACCTCCCAACCAAGCAGCTCAGGTGGGAAAGGAGAAGGAATTAAAGCCACACCTTAGACTTGAAATTCAGGCCCCATGCAGTAAAACCAAAAACGAGACCCCCAACACCAGTGGAAACATGATACTGGAATTAGTGTTAACCAAAGCTGACTGACTACCCCTCCTCTCACTGCCAACCTTTGGTGACAGAGAAGGAATCAGTACTCCACCTACAGAGTATTAGAGCAGAGATGCTGGCAGGCACGTTGCCCTGATGTTCAGTACAATGCCTGCTATTGTAAGACCCAGAACCAAGCGATAATCAAAGACTCATATACCAGGGGGATATGGAATGGATGGAGCCTCTAAACTGACCTACATACCAACAGGGTGGACTTGAGATTCTGCCTGGGTTACCACCAGTGTTAGAGAGGTCCTCGAACACATCAGTCCCAAGACTGTGGAGGTCCTTGTGGCTGTGAGAATCAAGTATGACCCAGCTTAGTGTAAATCAAGGCATTGTCTGCACCGCCCATTCCCAGCCTTGGGCTTCACCACTGTCCAGGCTAATGGTCATCACAGGTGGAGTCTCTAGGCTTACACTGAGATACAATGGACACTATACTCTTATAGTACACATATGTGATTTGGTCAGCCGTGGTATAGGATGCAATACAACTTAGTATCAACCCTCATGGCCAACAGCTTACTTTCACCAATACTTCAACCTCAGGTGTGGTAGCATAGAGCAAGAGCCCCTCTGCTGGGGATAGGAAAGGGTAGTAACCCAGAACTTTGCCTTGGAACTCAATGTTGGGCTGGTAAAAACAATACTGAGCACACCCCGTGGGGCTTCATTCCTAGACCTGCTGAAGACAAAACCTCAGGAGCAGCCTCAGTGTTGGGAGGATAAACATAGGCCCACAGTCAGACTTCTGTCAGCCCCTCTCAGCTGTGTCAATTTGCATTGGGACAAGCATTCTCCTCAGCAATAGATAGGCACTGTGGGTCTTGTTCCTACATACAACATTGTTGTGTCATTTTCAGTAGACTGTGGGCTCAAGAGTGTGACCCAGCTATGCAGCACTGGTGGCCATAAGCATGCATAGGAAGCCAGTCCTGATCTCACAGTGATTCTGCCCAGCTGCAGGCTGGTGTTTAGACAGTGTCTAGCCTTACCCTACTCTGGGGAGAGGCTTTGGGGCACATATTACCCTCACTAGGGACTCTTTCTGCAAAGGTCAATAGATGAACTGTGGCTTTAGAACAACCCTGGGTTAGGATCGCCCTCTTGTGCTGAAATAGTGACAGCACACCAACAACCAACTTACACCATACCTGTCTCTAGGGCGCCATCTAGTGTTTGAATAAGGCTCAGACAAAAAAATGATTGGCCTGCTTAGAATTTCTGTAAAGGAAGTCATAAAAATAGGGGTTAATACCGATCTCCAGACAACATCACACACCAACAAGCATCAGGAGCTATTTTATGGAGAGACGACCTCCCAGAACAGTGAGAATACACTTAATATGCAGACATCTTGGATGGAGAATTGGATGGCCACCTTCAGACACTCATTCCTCCTGCTGTTCGTTCTCTGCAAATTTCACTGGCTCTTCTTCACCTTTCACACCGACTAACTTATGACTTTTATCTTCTTTTCTATAAATGTAACTATCCTTATATTACTTGTGCGACGATACTAAAAATTCAGCAAGCGATTTTAAAAAGTAGTAACTTAGAAAGTTGTAACTGCACCAACATTTTCATCAAGTGATGTGAACAGATCCATTGAAAAGATTCTACTGCCTAAGAGTTTCCTCAATTTCGTGGCTTAAGTGTTCCTTCTCGAGCTCTGTTTAATTTTACATGCCTCTTCTGCACCATCCCAAATCTCCAGTTTCCTGCATTCTGTGCTCCGTGTTACTGGGGAGTTGACATCCTCGTGTGCTGTATTTTAGAGAAGTCTGTAAATGGCAAGCCACACACTTTGGAATATGATGTTAAATTATTTTTTCCAAGTCTTGATAGAGTCCTGGATCCAAGGTTCAAGATTACATACACTCGGAGATTTGAAGGCACGATGTCACCATCTCCCAGCATCCAGGGCTACTGATGAGAATTCAGACTGACTCTCTTGTCATTGCCAGTGAACTTCCTTTTCACACAGGAAGCTTTTAATGTCTCTTCTTTCTCCTTGAAGTTTTGAGTTCCCTCTGGATGTGGGATTTTTTTTTTAATGCATGTGACTTTTCTTTGAGTCTCAATTCAAACCAGGCACTTAATACCTTTGTCTCAGGGAAATTATTTTCTAATAGGCTATTGAAATGTTGATCTCGTGTTGACTTCATTCTCTGCGTCTAGATCCACAGTAAAATAATGAGAGACATCCCTGCCACTTTGTATTTCCCTCACACCCTCTTCAAGTGTGCATGATCCCTTTCTCCCAACATTGTTGGCACGGTCATTAACTACACTCCTTCCCTTATGTGTCCTGTCTGCTGGATCTTATTTCCAGTGGCAGAAAGGACTTTTAATTACCAGGTTCACATTCCTACCCTCTTCTTGCTTCATTTTCACAGACACAGCCTGATCTTCCATGTGCACTGTCCTTCTAAATCTCGCTGAAATCATTCATGATTTTTTTAATTATTTCGTTTCCTGGATGCTCTTCCATTTGTTAAAAACGTAATTGTCTAGTTTGTAATTCTTGAGGAGCCCACTGTGTGATTTCTTTTCCTCACGTTTCTGAGCTGCCCACTTGTTCATGAATGCAGGTCAGATTGCTTGCACATTCCCTACAAAGAGCCCATGCTTGACTGCTGTATAACCAGGTTACATGGTGCATGCTGTCTCTGCTGCTTCAAGCCTCCAGACTAGACATGAGAATGACATTGGCAAGACTATGGATCTAGCAACCAGCCTTCTAGCTGGATGAGCTCATTCAAGTAAGAGCTGTCTGGCTGGTCTGAATCACATACCAAATGAAAGGCTGCAGTTTGGGGTCATTACATATTGCAGTGCTTTGCTCTGCAGGAGAAGTTAACCGATGCAAGCTCTAGGACTTAATAATGTTCTAGTTGTGGACACTGTGGCACATGAGACTGAAGGCTCCTGCTCTCATATGATAATCATGGTAAGACAGATGTATAGGCTAACACTGTGAAGGAAGGGACTTGAGATTGTATGTGAAAGCCATGCGTAAGACAACATCCAATTTAGAAGTTGCAGTCAGAGAAAGTGTCTGTGAGTGAGTGAAATTGAAGCTGAGGCTTTAATGACAATGGAGAGGTGATGGTGTGTTGGTTCAGAGACAGAGTCTTTCAGAATGAAGAGTAAGTATAAAGTCACTGAGGAAGGAATATCACCTGAAAGGACACAAAGACCAATGCGGATAGACCATGAGAACAAGTAGAAATACATTCAACAGAACACACTATGCAGAAGGACTCAGACTACAATTAACATATTAATTATCTCCAAATTGGTAGCATCCCTGTCCTTTGTGGATCAGGAGATTAGTAGTAGTAGTAGTAATTTTTATTCACTTTATATCCTGATCACAGTTTCTTCTTTCTTCCCAGTGCCATCCTTATAAATACGTCCCCCATTGCCTTAGAGAGGGGACCCCCCTTGAGTACCACCCCACACAGGGACATCTATTTCCAGCAGGTTTAGAGACATCCTCTCTAGCAACCATCACTGAGGCCCATCTAGGAAGTCCAAATAGAGGGGGGAGGGGACCCAAAGACAGGAATAGAGACAGACAGTTCCCGACCCACTTGTTAGGGGAGCCACATGAACAAGCTGCATATTTGCTACAGATGTGTGTGTGTGTGGGGGGGGATCTGAGTCTAAGTCCAGCTCCTGCAGGAACAGGAGTTTTTGAAGGCATCTACTGGGAAAAGCCCATCCCCTGCTGGTATTTGGGGGCTACAACTCACCATAATCAGTTTTCTTAATCAACCAGATCCCATCTGTTTCTGTATTCTGGGGCTTCAAAAATGTCCTTCTAAGTTACCTGCTGTGCTGGCTAATTTATGTCGACTTGACACAAGCTATGTTCATTGGGGAGGAAGGAACCTCAATTGAGAAAATACTTTCATAAAATTCAGCTGAAAGGCACTCTTGAAATTATTGATTGATGGGGAGGGCTCAGCCCATTGTGGGTAGCACCATCCATAGCCTGGTGGGCCCTGATTCTATAGAAAGTAGGCTGAGCAAGCCATGGGGAAGAAGCCAATAAGCAGCATCCCTTCTTCTGCCTCTGCATCAGCTCCTGCCTCCAGGTTCCTGCCCTGTTGGAGTTCCCATGTTGACTTCCTTTCATGATCAACTGTGATATGGAAGGTTAAGCCAAATAAACCCTCGTGTAGCCAATTGAACCCTTGCCTGTCAAGTTGCTTTGGCCCTGGGGCTTCATCACAACAATAGTGACCCAAGGAAGACACCTGCCTCCCCCCACCCCCCCTGCTTCCTAGCCCTGTTGTCCTCTCCGTGCATTTTTAAAGGCACAGGCTGTCTTTTCACCCTTAGAAGCAGAGCGCAGTGCCCCTGGCCCCTGTTCACTGCCTTGAATAGAAATGCTCTGGTCTTGTTTCAAATTCTGTAGCTCTAAATCCATCTTACTGTCTCACCTGTCATCATTATCCTTACTTTTCTCTTTGAGTCTTCTCATTTACAACTTGTATTTATAGTGGCTAGTGAGAGGTGAGGCCTCAATAGAACATTTATTTACTACCCAATAAATATTTATTGAGTGCCTTCTGCAATTGAGACCCCTTTCCCTACCTACCTGCTCTTTTTGTTGCTACTGTTGTTGTAGTTGATGAGAACATGTCTAGTCAAAAAAAAAAAAAAAAAAAAAAAAAAAAAAAAAAAAAAAAACCTCATGAGAAGTCACAAAGGATGTACAGGGTTAATTAATCTCTGTACCTTAAATTTCAGGAGGTACTTGATACATTGTTATGGTGTGTGTGTGTGTGTGTGTGTGTGTGTGTGTGTGTCTGAGCCTTAACTCTGTGTGTGCGTGTGTGTCTGAGTCTTAACTCTGTGTGTGCATGTGTGTGTGTGTGTGTGTGTGTGTGTGTGTGTGTGTGTTCAAGTCTTACTTTATAACCGTGTGTGCATGTGTATGTGCATGTGTGTGCAGGTGTCTAAGTCTTACTTTATAACTCTGTAACCCTGGCAGGCCTAGAATGTGTACTGTAAATCAGGTTGATCTTGAAATTGTGATGGTCTTCCTGTCTCAGTCTCAAAGATGCAGGTATTATAGGCATTCACTGCCATAGCTGGCTATTTGTTTTTTTTGCTATCAGAATTCATGCAACATTTTGCATTTGGTGAGTCCTTGAATGTTGAATTACTTATACAGCTTGGTGGCTAATCTTATTGTCCCAGTGGATTAGATTGAAGAGTTCCTGGGAAACTAACAAAGCATACTTCTGGTGTGACTGTAAGGGTGTTTAAAAAAATAAAAAAGTGGGGCCAGCGCTTCCTAAACACCATAGACCTGGAGGCTGGAAGTAAGAGAAGGAGAAAAGACTATCACTCAGAGACTTTCTGCCTCAAGGCAACCATCATGCAAGCTGCTCTCTGTACTGTCCTTATAGGAGAGACTGAGTGCTGGAAACTGAGAGCCAGGATTAATAAAACCTTGGTTTATTCCCCCCGCACCCACACACACCCTCCAGTTAGCAAGCTGTCACTGAAATAAGCACCATGACCAAAGCAACTTGAGGAAAGTGTCCTCAGATTCTAGTAACAAGCAATTATGGAGGAAAATCTGGGGAAGAAACTTGAACACAAGAACTGAAGCAGAGGCGTGGAGGAAAGCTACTTGCTGCCTTACTTAGCCAGCTTTCTGATACAATGGAGGGCCTTGTGCCCAGAGGCAGCACCACACACAATGGGCTGGGCCCTCCTGTGCCCCACAAAGGTGCCTGCAGTCCAGTCTGTTAGCAGTAGTTTCTCAATAGAGATTCCCTCTTCCTACCTGACCCTAGCTTGTGTTAAAATGACAAAAGACTAACCAGCGCACCCAGCACTGTCTGCCTTGGGGAAAATATGACTGCTCTGCTTACATCATTGACTTTACAGAGGCATAAACCATTGGGATAGAGCACACAGATCTCATACTTTTGAGGAAAGACCATGCTGAACTATTGACAGTAGGAGATAGCTGTGCTTCAGAAGGACACGCTGGGTAGGCTGTATTTAGCAATACTTCCAGCCATGCAAAATGCACTAGAAAAATGCACTTCCATACAGAGACTAGAATTCATGAAGGGAGATGTCAGCACTCTTCACAGGCTAATATGTACTTGTGATGTTTTCTTTCCTAAACCCATTGGACCTTCCTCAAACATACAAAACTCATCACTGTTGCTTCATGGTAACATTACCTTACCTCTCCCCTCAATCCTGGGGCTAGGTCAGAAAGTCCTGAATAAAGAAAAGGAGGGTAGCATTCATTATTCTACCCATAAGCCACTGCCTACACTGTTCTCTTCGCCTGCTTTGCCACACTCCCTGCTCTTCCCAGGAGTCTCTCTCATCCTCTCTCTTATTTATCATTGGGCATATTTTAGGCAGTGCTTATTCAGAGCAACAGCCCTGTGTCTCTAATCATCTCTTCCCTTCCTGGTATGGTGGATGCTGTTGTGTCTTGCCAGGTTCTTCACTGTACACCTGTCTCTTTTGTTCTGTCACTGGTTGCCATGGTGGAGCTGTGGTCTAGAAGGTAACTCCCTACCACAGTGTAAAGTCGGTGAGCAAGCACTGATTTTACTGCAAAAGGCCAGCTTCACCTTCATTGCTTTTCTTCTCCTGTCTCTCTTCAACCCTCTCTCTCTCTCCATAGACCCCCCTCCTTCATCAAAGCACTCTCCACAAAAACTGCTGTCTTCTCCCTTGACATGTCAACCTTCATGCCAAGTGCCTGTACTGCAAGACTGTTCACACATGTTTAAAACTGGAAACCAATCTCCCTTTTGACCCTAGGCCCCCCACTTGGCCAGGCTGGGATGCACATAGTGCCCATGAAACCATCTGTGCCAGAGCCCAAGGTGAACAGAGGCAAAAAGGAAGTGTCTTTGCCGAGCAGTCCTCCACTCCGGAGGGTGTGCTGGAGCATCAACAGCAAAGCTCCAAGTCTGACATGATAAAAAAGGCTTTAATAAAATCATTTAATCTAAAATCCAATACAAACACTACTCTGTGTTAATCTTCAGTAGCCAACAAATCAATTGCAGATCTGTTCTTTTCCTTTAGAAAATGTAGTTTGGCTAATGTTGGGACTTTGAGTATATGAGGGGTAGTTCCTCCAAAGTGCAAAGTTCAAAGCCATGCTGTATTTTTTTTCAGTACCTCTTATTAAATGTAACCTCTTGGGAGGGAGGAGTGGATCCAACAGTAATAAAGAAATAAAATAGAATGAAATGATTTGTGGCTAGCCCACAGAGATGTTAACTAATGATCTGTGACTCACAGGGGTGGTTCAGAAAGAGTTCTCATGAAAATATGTTGCAATGCTTTGTTACTCACACCTCCAAGCCTTACCCTCAGACTGTCACTCACAGCTTCAAGCCTCATCTCTCAGACTGTCACTCACACCTCCATGCCTCACCCTCAGACTGTCACTCACACTTCCAAACCTTACCCTCAGACTGTTGCAAAGTGACTCTGAGATGAAACCATTTTGAAACTGCAGGCGTGAGCTCCCCTCATATATGTGAGGTAGAACTGCCACAGTTGTTAGGTGGGGAATGAGTAGAGAATCAGCACCCACTTGCCAAGGGTCCAGTAACTCACAGGGAGACATTTAACATTTTTCCAGCTCTTAGTGTTGTTAATGGGAGTGCAAAGGTTGAAAAAAGCAGCGCCAGACACAGATTGATGATACTTGCTGTGGTTAAGACAAGGACTGAATGTGTCCTCAAAAGGTTTGCAAATTGAACACTTCAGTTCTCAGTGGGATGATGTTAAGAGGTGGTTGGGGCTGAAAGAGATGGAGCCTCTTGGGAGGTCACTGGGGATGCTGTTCTTGGAAGCAATTAATGTAGTTCTTGTGGGACTTTGGCAAGTTCTTATGAGATGGTGTGGTGGTTTGAATAGAAATGGCTCCTACAAGGCAGCAACACCCTCCCCAAACAGAGAGTAACTGGGACACACGGGGACCCAGGAACTCACTCCAGGCCAGGGTCACCGGTTTCTTCCTGTCTGCACCTGAGCACTGAGCAGATCTTGAGCATCAGCTCTGCACCCAATCCCAAAAATCCCAGAGGAGGCTGGACTCGCAGGAGCTCTAACATGCTCAGGAACATAGGATCAGAGGATCACCAGATCTCAGGAGATTGGTCACACCAGGATTTCAGGATCCCAGAGGCAGCTTGATTCCCAGAAGCTCTTACACCCAGGATCTCAAGATCACAGGATCACAGGAACAGCTGGACTCTGAGGAGTTCTGACACAACCAAGATAACAGGAAAGACAGGCTCCTGTCAGAGACAGTGAGTTCAAGTAGCACTAAAGATAATCAGATGGCAAAAGGCAAGTGCAAGAACATAAGCATCAGCAACCAAGGGTACTTGGCATTATCAGAACATAGCTCTTCCACCATAGCAAGTCCCGAATACCTCATCACATCAGAAAAGCAAGATTCAGATTTAAAATCACTTCTCAGGATAATGATAAAGGACTTTTAAAAGGACATAAATAACACTCTCAAAGAAATAGAGGAGAACTCAGGTAAACAGGTAGAAGCCCTAAAAGAGGAAACACAAAAATCCCTTAAAGAATTAGAAGAAAACACAACAAAACAAGTGAAGGAATTGAAAAAAACCATCCAGGACATAAGAATGGAAGTAGAAACAATAAAGAAATTACAAAGGGAGATTACCCAGGAGATAGAAAACCTAGGAAAGAAACCAGGAGTCATAGATGCAAGCATCACCAACAGAATACAAGAGATAGAAGAGAGAATCTCAGGTGCAGAAGATACCATAGAAAATAATGACACAACTATCAAAGAATATGATATGCACACTACAAAAAGCTCCTAACTCAAAACATTCAGGAAATCCAGGACACAATGAGAAGACCAAACCTAAGGTTAATAGGTATAGAAGAGAGTGAAGATTCCCAACTTAAAGGGCCAGTAAATATCTTCAACAAAATTATAGAAAAGAACCTTCCCTAACCTAAAGAAAGAGATGCCCATAAACATATGAGAAGCCTACAGAACTCTAAATAGACTAGACCAGAAAAGAAATACCTCCCATCACGTAATAATCAAAACATCAAATGCAAAAAAAAAAAAAAAAAAAAAAAAAAAACAACAAAAAAAACAATAACAAAAAAACAAAACCAAAAAAAAACAAAGAAAGAATATTAAAAGCAGTAAGGTAAAAATGTCAAGTAGCATGTAAAGGCAGACCTATCAGAATTACACCAGATTTCTCACCAGAAACTATAAAAGCCAGAAGATCCTGGACATACAGACCCTAAGAGACCACAAATGCCAACCCAGGCTACTATATCCGGCAAAATTCTCAATTACTAGAAATGGAGAAAACAGAATATTCCATGATAAAACCAAATTTACACAATATCTTTCCACAAATTCAGTACTACAAAGGATAATAGTGGGAAAGTTCCAATATCAGGAGGGAAATTACACCCTAGAAAGAGCAAGAAAATAATCTTCTTCCAACAATTCCAAAATAAGATAGCCACACAAACATAATTCCACCGCTAATAACAAAAATAACTGGAAGCAACAGTCACCTTTTTTTAATATCTCCTAACATCAATAGATTCAGTTCCTTAATAAAAAGACATAGACTAATGGACTGGGTACGTAAACAGGACCTAGCATTTTGCTGCATACAAGAAATGCATCTCAGTGACAAAGACAGACACTACCTTAGAGTAAAAGGCTGGAAAACAATTTTCCAAGCAAATGGACTTAATAAGAAGGACACTTCATACTCATCAAGAAAAAAATCAACCAAGATGAACTCTCAATTCTGAACATCTATGCTCCAAATGCAAGGGCACTCACTTTCATAAAAGAAACCTTACTAAAGCTCAATGCACACATTGCACCTCACACAATAATAGTGGGAGACTTCAACACCCCACTCTCAGCAATAGACAGATCATGGAAACAGAAAATAAATAGAGACATAGTGAAACTAACAGAAGTTATGAACCAAATGAACTTAACAGATATCTATAGAACATTTCATCCTAAAACAAAAGATTATACCTTCTTCTAAGCACTTTATAATACCCTTTCCAAAATAGACCATATAATTGTGCACAAACAGGCCTCAAAAGATACAAGATAATTGAAATAATCCCATGCATCCTAACAAATCACCATGGACTAAGACTGGTCTTCAGTAACAACAAAAATAGTGGAAAGCCCACATACACATGGAAACGGAACAAGGCTTTACTGATAACTTGGTCAGGAAAGAAATTTTAAAAAGAAATTAAAGACCTTTTAGAATTTAATAAAAATGAAGACATATTATACCAAAACTTATGGGACACAATGAAACCAGTGCTAAGAGGAATACTCATGGCTCTACGTGCCTACAAAAAGAAACTGGAGACAGCATACACTAGTAACTTGACAACACACCTGAAAGCTCCAGAACAAAAAGAAGTAAACACACCAAAAAAGGAGTAGACTGCAGGAACTCAAGGCTGAAATCAACCAAGCAGAAAGAAAAAGCACTATACAAAGAATCAATAAAACCAGGAGCTGGTTCGTTGAGAAAATCAACAAGATAGATAAACCCTTAGCCAGACTAATCAGAGGGCAGTGAGAGAGTATCCAGAATAATAAAATCAGAACTGAAAAGGGAGAAATAACAACAGAAATACAGGGAATTTTAAAAATCATCAGATCCTACTACAAAAGCCTATACTCAACAAAATTTGAAAATCTGGATGAAATGGACAATTTTCTAGACAGATCCCAGTTATCAAAGTTAAATCAGGACCAGATAAACCACCTAAACAGTCCTATAACCCCTGAAAGAAATAAAAGCAGGCATTAAAAGTCTTCCCACCAAAAAAAAGCCCGGAACTGGACAGTTTTAGTGCAGAGTTCTATCAGACCTTTAAAGACCTAAAACCAATTCTCTTTAAACTACTCCACAAAATAGAAACAGAAGGGACATTACACATTTCATTCTATAAAGCCACAATTATGCTCATACCTAAACCACACAAAGACCCAACAAAGAAAGAGAACTTCAGACCAATCTCCCTTATGAATATTGATGCAAAAATATTCAATAAAATTCTCACAAACCAAATCCAAGAATACATCAAAACAATTATCCAACATGATCAAGTAGGCTAATGCAGGGATGGTTCAATATACAGAAATCCACCGATGTAATCCACTATATAAACAAACTCAAAGGAAAAAAAACACATGATCATATCACTAGATTCTGAGAAAGCATTTGACACCACAAATTTATTTAAATCATGCTCTTTTTATTTTATAATTTCTAAAAATATTTGAATGCCAAGGAACTTTCTGCTGAGTGTCTATGGCACCCTACAACTAGGCATACTTATGCCTGGGTGAAAAGGAAGGATCCACTTATGGCAAATGACATGATCCCGACCAGGTATCTAATATGGGGAAGAGGGCATGTTTGTGGTTTTTTTTTCTGGAGGATGCTGAAGGAGCATGATGGCTTCCAGAATGATAGGTGAGACATGCTGTTGCTGAGACAAAGAATGATGCCAACCTGTGAGCTTGCTGAGTGCCCTGACAAGGGTGACTGGGAAGCTGTATTGGACATGTTCCTGACCCAGCTTTGCTTGCCTATATCCCAGATGGGGCAACCTGCCTTGTCTCAAGTTTTAGACCTTGAGGGACAGAGAATCAAAAAGAGAAGTTATAATGTCTCTTGTATTTTTCTTAGAGGTGATCAGTTATTCTGACTCAATCATGGAAATCAATCCAATATTGGAAATAACAGTTGGACGGTTGGAAGGTAGGATCTAGACTTTTTCAGTGACATATTTAGAAGTTAGCTGCAGTTCTCTATGATGTTATGTTAGCAAGAGATAAAGTTGGGACAGGATCTGGACTTCAAGCACGTGTTAGTGCATGCATTAAGGCTCTTTTAATTGTCAAGTTAAAAGTATTTTTGTCTCTTCTACAGTATTTATTGTAAGTTGCATTGACTATATACTTTCTAATTGTGTTAGTGTGTTGAAACCTGGCATGTCTGTTGCAGGAGTCTATCAATCAGCTTTTGTCTTACTGCCCTGAGTATTAGAAAACCTTGATTTTCTGAAAACAAAAAAAAACAAAAAAAAACAAAAAACAAAAAAAAAAAAAAAAAAGCTTGTAAGTGCTGGAAGAAGTGAGTTAGGTTTTAAGCAGAAGCAAGAGGGTAGTGAGCTTGATTATTTCTGGTATAACAGCTTTAATTACATTGCTAGCACCACTGCTTCTGCAATAGCTTTGACACAAGAAGTTATGACAGCTACTTTTGTTAATCATTTAGCAAAATATATTACTAATGTATTGAGTATACAAGAGGATCTATATAGGTGTTTTGAACAATGGATTGATATTTTATATCCTATTCAAATTATCGGAAGGAGTTCAGGGTTTAAGAGTTAGGAGCTGTCTCAGGTGTCATGTCAAATACCATTGGAGTTTGTGTTACCTCTAAAATTTACAGTAATAGTCATTATAGTCAGAAAAAAAGTTTAAAGACAATTGTAGGGTATTTGCCATAATTCTAGCACCTCTCTGGATGTTTTAACTTTGCATAGTGAGATTATGAATTTAAAGAATGCTGCTCTGCTGAGCTTTGATGCTGCAGGTAATGCTGATAAAATTATCCATGGCTTGAGGTCAGTATTTCCATTTTGGTCAAACCTCAAGAATAGCATATATAGCTTGAACATGCTAGCCTTTTTTGTCCTGGGAATACTTTTATTTCTGCCCATAGTGATAAAGCTTGTCTCTAACAACATCAACAGGTTGGCAGCCAAAGTATATGACTTGAAACTGAAAATGAACCCCCCAGACAGAGTTATTAATTTAACAGGCTGGCAAGCCAATGATGAATAAGATTCTGCACAGAGCCTTACCAACCTAAAACAGAAGTGCATTGCTTTTGACAATACACAGTTCACAATGGGTAAGAAAGGCATTCTTGTCATAACCACCTAAGACAGGCTCAGTCTGGTTTATGCAATAAAAAAGGGGGAGATGTGGAGAGCTTTTGGGGCTGCCTGGCAGGAATCTGACATTGACCATGGACAAGGAAATGGGCTGCTTGGCAGGAATCTGACATTAGGCTAGAACAAAAAATAATTACACGCAGGAATCTAAATCTTAAACTAGAACAAAGAAGTAGTCTTCAGGCATGAAAATGACTTTGGGCTAGGAGAGGGAAGTAGGCTCAGATATTTTGGTCATCCTGATAAGCCCTTAGAAAAAGTGATCATGGGACTGATCACGGGACTCTGTTTATTTTCCTGCTTGTTCTTTGACTATCTGGGTTTATTGTCTTGCTTGTTCCTTGTCTATTTGCATCTATTGTATTGCTAGTTACTCAACCTAGAACGGACCTTAATACTTGCATGTAATTTAAATGGCATAAAAGCAAAAAAGGAGGAGGGATATAATAGGGTGTTAATGTGGGGGGGATGGGGAAAGGGGATAACATCGTAAATGTAAATAAATAAAATATCAAAAAAAAAAAAAGGACAAAAATAAATGGCTCCTACAGACTCGTGTGTTTGAAATCTTTGCCTTAGGGAGTGGCACTATTAGGAGATGTAGACTTGTTGGAGGAAGTGTGTCACTGTGGAGGCAGGCTTTGAGGTCAGATATGCTCAAGCTATTCACAGTGTGACACACAGTCTCCTTCTGCTGCCTGTGGATCAAAATGTAGAACTCTCAGCTCCTCTAGCACCATGTCTGTCTGCACGCTGTCATGCTTTCTGCCATAATAATGGACTGAACCTCTGAAACTGTAAGATATCTCTAATTAAATGTTTTCCTTTAAAAGAGTGGCTGTGGTCATGATGTCTCTTCACAGGAATAAAACCCAAACAGATGACTTTCATAGAACATTAGCCCAGTATTTGGCTTCTTGTCTTACTGTGAGATATCTCCCTCTTTTTTTGTATTCCAACCATGCTGCCTTTTTTTATGAAGTATCCACCAGAGCCCAAACAATGCTGGCACCATCACCCTGAAACTCCAGAAGTGTTAGCTAAATAAACTTTTCTTTATAAAGCATGTCATTGTAGTAATAGAAAATAATTTGATACTTTGTTAATATTAAATCTCTTGCACTACCATGTAGATCTTATCATCCATCCATGTCAGTCACTATGATGGCTGATTTAAAAATGGTTTTCTGACTCAGGCCAGGGAAGCAGATCAGTGCCTTGTTCAGTCATCACCAGAGATTCGTCCTCCTGCAGCAGATGGGAAGAAACCCGGAGACCCAGACTTTATACAGAGGGAGAAATTTTGGAACACTCAGCCATACATAAGATATCATCATTAAATCCCTCACACCTCATGTCTTAGGGAACCCTGTGGAAGAGGAGGTGGAAAGTGTGTGAGAGCCAGAAGGACTGAAGAACAGCAAGAAAACAGGCCCTCTAAATCAATATGATCAATACACATATGAACTCATGGAGACTAAGGCAGCGTGTACAGGGCCTGAATGGGTCTACACCAGATAGAGTTCTAAAGTTGAAAGGAGAAGTGGGCACAGGTTTCCATCCCTAATCCAGAAGTTACCTACAATTGATAACCACTTGCAAATGAAAGTTACATTTTTTTCTAGGGAGTCTTACAAGACCTATCAAGGGTAGGTTCCATGCCCAGCACTGAATGGCCAACAGAAAATGAACTCAGCAGCATCTGTGGAGGTTCTGTGTCTCATAATGTTTCATCAGGGCGCTTTTTTAAAATGCTTTTTAAATTTCGTTTTATTTATAGGTATTTGTCTCTGTTTTTGTCCTATAGGTCCTTTGTGGATATAATATGGCTTCCAGTTTAGTGGTTTTATGGGATTCCTGAGTATGCAAATGAGTAGCTCTCAGCATCCATATCTTTGTCTTAGGCCTTTTCATGGGCTCTTTCCTTCCGTTTCTTTGTTTGTTTGCTTTGGCCAATTCTAATATAGTAGGATTTTTTTTAAGACTTATTTCACTTTTTTTGAATTTTAAAAATCATTTGTTTGTTTATTTATTTATTTATTTATTTATACACTCCAGACCCCATTCCTCTCCTGGTCTACCCTCCAACCATTCCACATCTGATACCTCTTCCATCCTCCAACCATTCCACATCTCATACCTCCTCCCTGCCCCATGTCTCTACAAGGATATCCCCACTCCCAACCCCAACTCTCAACCAGACCTCTAAACTCCTGGGGGCCTTTAGTCTCTTGAGAGTTAGGTGCATTTTCTCTGACTTAACCCAAACCCAGCTGTCCTGTGCTATAAATGTGTTAGGGGTCTCATATCAGCTGGTGTATGCTGCCCGGTTGGTAGCCCAGTGTTTAAGATATCTTGGAGGTCCAGGTTAATTGGAACTGCTGGTCCTCCTACAGGGTTGCCCTTTTCCTCAGCCTCCTCCAGCCTTTCCCAAATTCAGTCACAGGGGCCAGCGGCTTTTATCCAAAGTTTTGGTGCAAATATCTGTATCTGACTCTTTCAGGTGCTTGTTGGGTCTTTTGGAGAGCAGTTATGATAGGTCCTTTTCTGTGAGCACTCCATAGCCTCAGTAATAGTGTCTGGCCTTAGGGCCTCCTCTTGGCCTGGATCACACTTTGGGCCTGTCACTGCACCTTCTTTTCCTCAGGCTCCTCTCCATTTCCACCCCTGTACTTCTTTCAGACAGGAACAATTATGGGTCAGAGTTCTGACTGTGGGGTGGCAACTTCCTACCTCATTTGATGCCCCATCTTTCTGCTGGAGGTGGGTTCTATAAGTTCCCTCTCCCCACTGTCGGGCATTTCATCCAAGGCCCCTTCCTTTGAATCCTGAGAGTCTCAACCCCCCCCCCCAGATCTCTGGTGCATTCTGGAGGGTCCCCCCAACCTCCCACCTCTGGAGGTTGCCTGTTTTCTATTCTTTCTGCTGGCCCTCGGGGCTTCAGTCCTTTTCCTTCACCCAATACCAGATCAGGTTCCCCTCTTCCCACCTCCTCCAGCCCCATCCACTTTCCTTTCCTGGTCCCTCCGTCCCCCCTTGTGTTTGCTTTCTTTTCCCTCACAAGTGGTACTGAGGCATCCACTTTATGAGTTCTGTGAACTGTATCTTGGGTATTCTATACTTTTTTTTCTATTTTCCACTTATTAGTGAATACATACCATGCATGTATTTTGGGGTCTGAGTTGCCTGGTATGCCTGATAATTTCTAGTTCCATCCATTTGGCCACAAAACTCAGGATGTCCTCATTCTTTTTTTTTATTGAATATTTTACTTATTTATATTTCAGATGTTATTCCCTTTCCCCATCCCCCCGCAAACACCCTCATCTCATCTCCCCTCCTCCTATTTCTATGAGGATGTGCCCCTACCCACCCACTCCCACCTCCTGCCATCGTCATATTCCCCCACACTGGAACATCCAGCCTTCAGGAGACCAAGGACCTCCTCTCCTACCTATGCCCAACAAGGCCATCCTCCCTTACATATACACCTGGAGCCATGGGTTCCTCCCTGTGTGCTCTCAGGCTGGTGATTTAGACCCTAGGAGCTCTGGTTGTATTGTTGCTTTCCCCATGGGGCCACAAACCCCTTCAGCTCCTTCAGTCTTCTCTCTGACTCCTCCATTGGGAACTCCTTGATCAGTTCAATGGTTAGCTGTGAGCATCCACCTTTGTATATGTAAGGTCTGGCAGAGCCTCTAAGGAGACAGATATATCAGGCTTTCGTCAGCATGCACTTCCTGGCATCCACAACAGTATTTGCCTTTGGTGACTACACATGGAATGGATACCCAGGTGGGGCAGTCTCCGGACGACCCCTCCTTCAGTTTCTGTTCCATACTTTGTCTCCATATTTGCTCCCGTGAGTATTTTGTTACTCCTTCTAAGAAGGACCAGAGCACCCACACTTTGGTCTTCCTTCTTCATGTGCTTCATGTGGTCTGTGAGTTGTATTGGGTATTTCGAGCTTTTGGGCTAATATCCACTTATCAGTGAGTGCATACCATGTGTCTTCTTTTGTGATTGTGTTACCTCACTCAGAATGATATTTTCTTTTCCTTGAAGAGTCCCAGCTCAAAGACCCCAAAAATATTTTTTAAAAAAATAGAAGAAAACTTCTCTAACCTAAAGAAAGAGATGGCTATAAATGTAAAAGACCCTTACAGAACACCAAATAGATTGGACCACTAAAGAAAACCCTCCTGCCAAATAATAATCAAAACGCTAAATGTACAGAACAAAGAAAAAATATTAAAGCTGTGAGAGAAAGCTTATAAAGGCAGACCTATCAGAATTACCGCTGACTACTCAACAGAGACTTGAAAAGCCAAAAGGGCCTCTCAGATGTCTTGAAGACTGTAAGAGAACACAGATGTCAGCCCAGACTACTATATTCAGCAGAACTTTCAATCAACATAATGGAGAAACCAAATATTCTATGACAAAACCAAATTTAAACAATATATATTCCTAAATCCAGCCCTATGGAAGGAAAATATAAGAAATTAATCATCTCACAGCAAAACCAAAAAAGGAAAACACACACACACACTAACACTACCAACATCAAAATAGCAGGAACTAACAATCATTGGTCACTACTATTTCTCAATATCAGTGGGCCCAATTCCCCAAGAAAAAATATACAGGCTAACAGAGTGGATGTTTAATCAGGATTCATCATTCTACTGGATACAAGAAACACACCTCAGAAACAAAGATAGACATAACCTCAGAGTAAAGGGCTGGAAAAAGATTTTCCAAGCAAACAGGCCCAAGAAACAAACTGGAATAGCCATTCTAATATATCATAAAATAGACTTTCAACCAAAAGTAATCAAAAGAGATAAGGAGAGATACTTCATACTCACCAAAGGAAAAATCTACCAAGATTACATCTCAATTCTAAGCATCTGTGCCCCAAATGCAAGGGAACCCACATTCATAAAAAGAAACATTATTAAAGCTTAAATCACACATCAAACCCCACATATTAATAGTGGGGTCTTGAACATCTAACTCTCATCAATGGACAGATTATCAAAACAAAAACTAAACAGAAATAATGAAATTAACAGATGTTATGAATCAAATGGACCTCATAGATAACTACAGAACCTTTCACCCAAACACAAAATAATATACCTTCTCAGCACTTCACAGAACTATCTCTCAAACTGACCATATACTCAATCACAAAGTAAGCCTCAATGGATAGAAGGTTGAAACAACCCCTCTCATCTTATCAGATCACCATGTATTAAAGCTGGACTTAAACAAAAACATAAACAGAATGCCTACAATCTCATGGAAACTGAGTAACTCTATATACTCAATGACCACTGGGTCAAAAAAGAAATTACAAAAAGAGATCAAAGACTTTCTATAATTCAATGAAAATGAAGGCACAACATACTCACACTTCTGGGACACGATGAAAGCAGTACTAAGAGGAAAGTTCATAGCACTAAGTTCCTTCATATAGAAATTGGAGAGACCTCATACTAGCAACTTAACAGCACACCTGAAAGCTCTAGAACAAAATGAAGCAAACATGCCCAAGAGGAGTAGATGACAGAAAATAATCAGACTCAGGTCTGAAATCAATCAATTAGAAACAAAGAGAACAATACAAAGAATAAGCCAAACCAAGAGCTGGTTCTTTGAGAAAATCAACAAGATAGACAAACTCTTAGTCAAACTAAGTAAAAGGCAGAAAGGCAGTATCCAATTTAACAAAGTTAGAAATGAAAATGGAAACTGAAACAACAGAAACTGAGGACATTGGTCTAGAAGCAGACAGGCAGGTTGATCAATGGAATCAAATTGAAAACCCACAAATAAACCCACACACAAATGAACACTTGATTTTTGACAAAGAAGCCAAACAATACAATGAGGGAAAAGCATCTTCAACAAATGGTGCTGGTCTAACTGGATATCACCAGGTAGAAGAATAGATCCATATTTATCACCCTGCACAAAACTCAAGTCCAAGTGAATCAAAGACCTCAACATAAAACTTAATATATTAAATCCAATAGAAAAAAGTGGAAAATAGCCTTGAATGCATTGGTACAGGAAACAATTTCTTGAACAGAATACCAATGAGTCAGGATCTAAGATCAACAATTGATAAATGGAACTCATGCAACTGAAATGCTTTGGCAGGGCAAAAGACACTGTCAATAGGACAAAGGCAGCCCACAGACCAGGAAAAGATCTTTACTAACCATTAATCTGACAAAGGGCTAATATCCAAAAATATATAATCAACTCAAGAATTTAGACACTAACAAACCAAACAAGCCAATTAAAAATTGGATACAGAATTAAGCAGAGGACTCTCAAATGGCCAAGAAGCACTTAAAGAAATGTTCAACATCCTTAGTCATCAGAGAAATGTAAATCAAAACAACTCTGAGATTTTATCTTATACCCATCAGAATGTTGAAGATCAAAAGCTTAAAGGAGAGCACATGCTGGCAAGGATGTGGAGAAAGGGAACACTCCTCCATTGCTGGTGGGTGTGCAAACTTGCACAACCACTCTGGAAATTAATGTGAGATTTCTCAGAAAATTAGAAATATTTACCACTCCTGGACATATACCCACAAAATACTCCACCATACCACAAGGACACATGATCCACTATGTTTATAGTAGCTTTATTAGTAATACCCAGAAACTGGAAATAACCCAGATGTCCCTCAACCAAAGAATGGGTACAGAAAATATGGTTCAATTACACAATGGAATACTACTCAGCAATTAAAAACAAGGACGTCATGAATTTTGCAGGCAAATGGATGGAACTAGAAAACATCATCCTAAATGAGGTAACCAGACACAAAAGGGAATTTATGATATGTACTCACAATAAGTCAATATTAGCCATAAAATACAAGATACCCATGATAAACTCTACAAACCCAAAGAAGCTAAACCAGAAGGAAGGCCCAAGCAAGGATGATTGAACCTCACTTAGAATGGAGAATAAAGTATTCATAGGAGGCAGATGGATGGAGAGAAGTGGGTAGGAAAGAGAATGTAGAAGGGAATGGGGGTGTTCAGTATCAGGTGTGGAGAGAAACAGGTGAAGGGGCCAGAGGGCCAAGAGAATTAATGAAAATCTGCAGCTGTTATGGGTTGGGGATGAAGAGCATCTCTTTGATGTGCTGGATGTGATGGGGGAGGCTCCCAGGAGTCTATAGGGGTGACCTTAGCTGAGGCTCATATTAGTGGGGATGTAGAACCTAAAGAGGCCACCACCTATAGCCGGATGAGACCCCCCAGTAGAGGAATAAAGGCACCAATCCACTCACAAAACTTTTGAACCAAATTTTGTCCTGTTTATAAGAAATGCAGGGATGGGAGATGGAGGGATAGAGGGAATGGCCAACCAATAACTGGCCCAACTTGAGACCCATCTCATGGACAAGCATCAACCCCTGGCACTATTAATGATACTCTGTTATGCTTACAGACAGGAGCTAGCATGGCTGTCCTTTAAGAGGTTCCACCTAGTAGCTGACTAAAACATATAGTACAGCCAAACATTGGGCGAAGCTTGGTGACTCTTATGGAAGAGTTAGGGGAAGGATTGAGGGCCCTGAAGCAGACAGGAACTCCACAGGAATACCAACAGAGTCAACTAGCCTTGGGGTTCTCAGAAACTAAACCATCAACCAAGGAGCATACAGGGGCTAGACTTAGACCTTGCACATGTGTAGCAATGTGGAGCTGGGTCTTCATGTGAGTATCCAACAACTGGAGCAGGGTTGTTCCTAAAGCTCTTGCTTAGCTCTGGAATCCATTCTCCTAGCTGGGCTGTCTTATCTGGCCTTAGTGGGAGAGGTAGGAGATACCCAAGGTGGGTCTCTACCTTCACAGAAGAAAAGGGAAGGTTGGATGAGGGGAGGGACTGTGATGGGGGACCAGGAAGTGAGTAAAGTAATTGGAATGTAAAGTGAATAAATAAATTAATTAATGGAAAAAAGAGAGAGAACAGTGCAGAGAAAGAGAAAGAGGGAGAGGGAGAGGGAGAGGGAGAGGGAGAGGGAGAGGGAGAGGGAGAGCGAGCGCGAGAGAGACAGAGAGAGACAGAGAGAGAGAGAGAGACAACACAAACTAGACACAGGTTAAAACAGGATAAGACAGAGAATGTGAAGGAGCTAGAATATTAGAACAGGTTGCTAGAGTTAATATGAGGCCACGATTAGCAATTCAGTCAGAGACTGAGAGAAAAGCCAGATTGAGTCAGTCAGCTTAAAGAGGAGTTTGAGCCAGAACAGCTAGTTGAACCAGCTGGCTACAGTTCAGAGAGAACTAGAAAGGGTGAGCTTATTCAGCAATAATTCTCAGAGGCTGAAAACATTCTGGGCCTAGATAGCTTCCAGGTTAGAAGCTTCCAGAACTAAGCCTAGGTTAGCAGAAGGCGGCAGTAAACTTCTGAGACAGTTACCTCAAGCAAATAAAAGTCACATTTAGAAGATCCGATGGGAGGGAAGGCAGGAACTGGGAGGAGTAGGGGGAGAGGAAACTGTAATCAGGATATATTATGTGAAAAAAGTTTTATTTTCAACAAAAAGGAAAAAAATTCAATTTTCCTGGCTGAGACAATGGCTGAGTCAGTGGAGAGTTTCTGTGTGAGCCCGAGGATGTGGCTTTCGTTTCCCAGCACCTGTGTAAAGCATGAACACAGCCACGAGTGCCTCTAAGACCAATGCTCACTGGAAGATCACTGAGGCTTCCTGACCTGGTGTCTTGTTGAACTGGTGAGCTCCAGCTTTAGTGAGGGACTCTGTCTCAAAATATAAGGTGGCATGTAATGAAGACACCTGAGGTCAACCCCTGGCCTTTACACAAGATCTTGTGTACCCATACATACATACAAACTGTACACACACACACACACACACACACACACACACACACACACACACACACACCAGTTTTCCAAATGTACATAGAGAAACTGAGGCACTGCTGAACAGTATTAATGGAGAAGGTGGTTCTTGGGCTTCTGTTAAGTTGGATTTGAAGATAGCCAAAGTGCCTGAGTTCTTCCACATGCAGCTCAAGAAATAAGTCCTTCACCATCTCTGGCAGGTGAGGTCCCCACAAGTCCTCTTCCACAGTGCAGGTTGGCTTCACCTTGAGGATCTGTCTGTGTTGTGGAGTCACCATCATTGTTACAGAAACTTGACCCTATACTTCTGCTTTTTCTGTTCTTTCTCCTGCCATTCTCCTCAGGACCGTATGTTTTGGATGTGACTTCTCACCATCGCTAGATGTGGCCGTAACTTCTATGTTGTTCAAGGTCCCGTCCATATCTTAGATTTTTACAGCACTCTGAGTGTATGCACTCCCAGACCATCACACAAAGGACGCTCTGGGAAAATCCTCTCAATTGGCTTTTCTCCCAGCATCACTTTCTATGCCAGTGTGTGCTCATTTGTCTCTATCACATGAAGCATGTGAGGGAAAGTATTCTAATTCCCTTTTCTTATTTCAAAGATATGTTGTCTGCACCTCCTCCCCCAAGGATTTAAATCTACTAGAAGTAAAGGGAAACATGTCTGCAGATGTCTCCTGAAGGCCCAGGAGTTTAGAAATAAAACTTGTTTGTCTTTTACACTCCTATAGAACTCCTTCGAAATTATATTTTGGGACATCAAGCCCATAAAGTGTGAGTTTTCCCAAATCCTCTCTTATGTATATCAAGTTAAAAAAATATTTTTCTCCCTCTTTTTCTTCTTATCTTTCTGCCAAAAGAATGCCCTTGCCACTGGCATGACCCCACAATCTTGACAATGTATAGAGTGTGCCACCAATTCTTTTTCTAGGTGTCTCCTTAGCTGTGCTTGTTTTCCATGGTGTTCCAACAGAAGAAAGAAGGATGGAAACGTCTTTCCCTGCTACTTTGGAGAGAAGCTCATCCACAGGCTTAGACATCACCACAGCTGCTGGTGGGTGCCCTGACTAGTGGAGAGCTGGAGCCAGAAGATGGGAACAGTGCAAATTTTAATACTGGAGAAGTTCTTGGCATTGGATCTGATAGATACCAAGTCTCTTGATTTTATCTAGTTTATCTTCAGTGCCCTATTAGTTCATTTTATTTCCATCAAATGGGGTAAAATCATGGTTCTAGCTAGTGAGAGGTTATGGGCCTGGTATTGGGCTTGCCTGGATCTAGTAAACTGCTGCAATCCCTCTAAAGAGAGAAATCTCTTTTCTCCCCAATCATCCCTTTCCCCGCAGACTCTGGGGGCTCCTATCTCATGCATCTCTGGACTGTAGAAAACCCTTTGCTGATTCTCAAGTGTATTCTTGATTCCCTTCCTCCACCCACACACTCTTTCCCTTCCCAATTCACAACTGTACCATCTGTTACCTGAACACCACAGGCATTTATTTTATAAAGAACAGAAGTTTATTTGGCACATGATTCTGGAGGCTGGGAAGTCCAAGAACATGGTAGCACATCTGTTCAGTATGTGTGACAGCTTTGTGCCGAGGCAATACAGGATATAAAGACAATACGCTTCTTTCAAAGCCATTTTTGTAATTGTGAGTTCTCCATTCCCATGACTTTGTCTATCTCTAATTAACACCCAAAAACCCATGCTTTTGGGAATTATGTTCTACTATGTGTTTTCTTTTAAGCTTAAAAACCTTAGCACCTCTGGCTAACCAATGGAAGTGTCCTTAACAGCTGTGTCATCTATGTTAACTTTATACTTATGTTTGCTTCCTCCGTTTTTCTTTTAGTTTCAAAAGAAAATATTTCCATTGGCATTACATAATGATGTTGACCCAGTTGTTTTTCTTTATTTATCCTTTGTACATTTTCCTAAATACCTACGACACTTTTTAATCAAGAGACCTTTCCTTCTCTGTCATGGTGATGAGACTTTAGAGAGACCCAGGCTAATTACCTTTTCTTCCAAAATAGAAACCTACTGAGACATAGACACAAGGGTCAGACACTGTTGCGACCTCATAGGTAGGAGGGACATAAGTGCTATCATCGAGGTCAACTCAAGAGACAGCTGTGGGACTAAAAGCTAGGTTAACTCCTCAGGGGATGGAGTCAGGAAATGTGCATGAAGTACAGCAACCCAAGCCATGAAGAATTTGTACTTTGGCAGACAAGAGGGCAAGGTAGTTATCAGATATGTGCTACATTCAAGGAGGAAGGGCATAGCAGTGGGAAACATTATGCATTCAGAAAACCACAGGGTTGAAACAGCTCAGACTCTTGAGGAAAGTGCAGATTCAATAGAGTATGAGGAAGTTATAAAATGAGGCTGACAGCTCAAAAAATGTGAATAAAGCCACACAATGACAGCAATAATAAAATTGATGATGCAGGAATTGTTGGCTTAGAAATCATAAAACATAGGGCTGAGGGGATGGCTCAGTAGGTTGCTTGGGGTCATGGTATTTTATCACAACAATAGAAAAGTAACTAATGAAGATCCTCAGAACAAAGGTAGGGAGTGGGCTTGAATCCATTGGCATCTGCAATTCTGGTACTGAGGATATGGAGATAAGAGGATTCCTTGATGATCACTGGACAGCCAGCCTAGCTGAATCAGTGAGTTTTAAGGTAAATGAGAGACCTTGTGGCTGAAAATGGTGGAGAATAATTGAAGAAGCTATCCAGGATTGACCTCTGACCTCCACATGCATGCATACACCTATACATATGTATATGCACACACACATACACCACATGTAAGTTTCAGGCCAGCCTGGGCTATACAGGGTGTCTGTTTCTAAAAATGATAATACCAAAAAATCTTGTGAGGATTAATAAATAATTCCAAAAGTTTATTTTTTTTTCAAAAGAAAGAAGAGTATCCATGCCTTTTGGCTAAGATCAAGTATAATGTCTGTTCTTACCAGCTTGCTATCTAATGTGTTCTTTATCTAGAGAAATATCAAGGAAAGACGAAATAAATATAAGAGAGAGAGAATGGTAAAAACTAATGAAGGGAACTAAGCTCTTACAAGGGAAAACTAAAAATACATAAAAAGGAAATGTATTAAAGATACATTTTGCAGAATGCTCAATACTTTCCATGTTTGGGAGATGTGTTGGCGATAAATAGCTGTATAAAACATAGCCTCCACCCACAAGGAATAGAAGTTCTAACAAAGCCTTTCTATTTTGTGTATATAATTGTATGGCAAAATACAGCTCAAATTGAGAGTGGCATAAGAGCAAAGAGTCAAACGAGGGAAAATAGCAAGGTCGAGAAACACTCTGTGGCTGGGTACAGAATTGTCAAGGTTTTTTATTACATGATACCCAGCTCAAAACCTGGAACAGAAATTTTGCAGGTAGAGTGTTTGGAAAAGCAACTGGGTAGAAAAGTCAACTTACATAAGGACTTCAAGGCAGGAAGAAGGATGCTCAGGCTCATGTAAGTAGGTCAGCAGGGCTGGAGCAAACAAAGGAGGCAGAGGTCGAAGGACATCAGGCAGAGTGACCAATAGTCCTCGTTTGTCCAGGACATGGAAGATGGGTCCTAGAAATCTGGGTTTACATTTTAAAATTCAAACACTCTTGGATAACCCTTTTTGGTTTGGTGAGACTTTTCATCACAGTCACCAGTACATGAGAAAACAAGTTCAAGAAGGAGAACATTATTCCAGAGCGTGACTTCAGAGGTTTTAGCCTTTTGCTAAAGGGAGCCTTTGCTCCCTTGGCTCACTGGATTCTGGGCCAGTGGTGAGATAGAACATGGCTATGGGGAGCAGGAGACCTGCAGTGTTTCCCACCTTATGGAGACTGGGAAGGAAAGAGGGAGACAAGCAAAAAGGGGACAGGACAACTTCAGAGGGTGACTTAATTCCTCCAACCAGACCCCGTTGTCCATAGTTTTGCCACCTCTCAAGTCTATTTAGATTTTAAACTCACTTATGAACTGACCCACTGATGACAACAGGACCCTCTCATCCATTCACTTCTTCAAAGGTCCACCTGTGAACTTTGCTTGTATTTGGGGACAAAGTCTTCAATATATGAGCTTCTTTGGTGGGAACATGTCATATCCAAATTTTAGGAATAATTCTATCGACAGACCTGAGAAAAACACATTAGCACCCTCCATAGGACAAGGATGGTAAAGATGGAGGAAATGGATGGGTTCAAGAAATATTTAGAGGAAGCTAAGCATGATGGTGGTGTGTATTTACCTGACATTCTAGCACTCAGGAGACCAAGGGAAGAGGATCAGAAGTTCAAGGATAGCTTGGGCTTCATGAGATCAGGTTAGTTTTTTAAAAAATCAAAACATAAAAACAAATATCACATTGATAGACATCAATGACTAAATGAGGAATAAGGAACCAAGAATGTTCTCAGGTTTCCCTGGCTTTGGAAACTTGGTGTGGGAGGCATTAAAAAATGAGTATCTAAGTGGTGCAGAATTTGTTTTTTGATTTTGTTTTGTTGTTGTTGTTTTTTGTTTTTTGTTTTTTTGCATCAACCATCAAATAAATCTCCAGAGCTGAGAACTATTAGTCACATGGGAATGCACCTTGGTGCTCTGTCCCCTTCCTCCTTGGAATGCAAATGGAAACTGGGTGTGGTGGTCACTCAAATGCAGTCAAGAAAATATTTGGACATCAAATTTGAACCTTTAAAAGGGTTATTTGTCTGCTGAATAAAGAATTAGGGTTCCACGTAATAAGAAGTAAAAAGAAAAACAGGGAGCCTGGTGGCATCCCTCCTGAATTCAAAAGACATGTCAAGAAATGTGTTGTTCTTGCATCCCCCCCCCAACTCTCAGACTACAATATTTAACTCAGAGGGAAACAAAACTGAATTATGAAGTCCTTTCAAAACCAGACATCTGACACATCTGTTATAGAAGCCTTATAAAAAGCACACTGGCTGCCTGTAAATTTTATAATTATGTTAATTCAAACACAAAGACACTCCCATGAATTTTTAAAGGAATGTTTCCAACTCATATCACAGAGCTGGTTCTGCCTGCCATTGAGATGTGGTGAATATTCACTGTATGCACTAAATTCTCTTCTTTAACTGCCCATGTCATGAGAGCCGAGGACTAGAATGAAGATGAGCACCAGAAAGAAAAGATAAAAGCTTATTAAACAATGTATCCTTAATCCAGAGAGACCTCAGCCAGGCCTCTAGACAGTTGAGAGCTTGCTCTCTCACACCCCTAACCTGACTGGGTAGCTTCAGCATGGACCACTGAAACCAATCAACCCAAAAGCTCATTTCCAGCACCCATCCATCTATCCATCCAGCAAATCCACATTAAGCAATACTGTGAGCAAGGTATTTTTCATAGGAAATTTGGGTTGTGTCAGTTAACAAAACAGATACAGGTCCCTCTAGTTGATTTTATATCCTAAAGGGGGATGGCAAATAATATTCAAACGAGCAGTAAACACAAATATACAAATGTACAGCACCATGCATTCATTGTGAAAGCAGCTACACAACAAAAGAATAGGAAGGGCAAGAAATCAGCCGTGCTCTGGGGAAAGGTATGGTCTGCAATGTAAACAAGATGGCTAGAGAGCTCTCTGGAGATGATCAGAGAGGGGCAAGAGTGTGAACATGTTATCTCCAGGAGGGAAGGCTGACTGGTGTTGGGAAAAAAAAGGCTTGGGGATCCCAGGGTTCCTCCCTCCATGCTGTGGGTACTCGGCTGGGAATGCTCTGGGTTCCTCCAGCTGGAAGTTGGGCCCGGCTGCTCATTAACTAAAAGCCTCTCCCTGGCTCCTCACGGTTCCTCATAGCGGCGAGGCCCCAACACAAGAGGAAGCCCTTGGGTTTCCAAAACTGGTTTATTCACATGGCGGATGGTGGATGGATCTGGATGCATACCCCCTAAACCCAGGATCGACCTGAGTTAAAAGGGGAGGGGAGAAAGGGGGGAGGGGCTGGGGAAGAATGTTTAATGGCTCCACCTCTGGCCTTCAGGTACCTCATTAGTATGTAAATCTCTCTAGGGCCTGTTCCTCCACCTGTGTAAGTGACTGAAGGGTGAAGGTGGAATGGAGATTAGACCTCCTGTTAGGCCCAACAGACTGGTTGTATTTTATATTCCCCACCAAACACTCCAGGTTAATCTAAAACAGGATCTTTAGCAAGGCACACTACTAAGTTAAAAAACTGGGTGCTTTGCTTGTCACCCCCTCATGACTGTAGAAGCCTCCCCAAGCTCTTATGAAAGCACTGCACTTAAGACATTGTGGGATTGTAGGCTGCTACCTGTATCTTATGTAATGGTCACGCTTGACATTTAGGGATTGCCATGTGACAGCTGTTCATCATTGGACAAGTGAGGTCTGGGAATCTCAGTATTCTTATCTGTGAAGTAGATGAAAGTAACAATAATTGAGTAGGCTTCTCATTATTAACTTCAGAGAAGCCATTCGTAGAACACTTACCCTTGTGTTTAGCATACAGTAAGCACTTAATTCAAGTTATTCTTGGGTGGTGCCCATATCACTGCCATCTGTTTGTCTTTGATTCTAGTTTATCAATACTATACATAGATCCTAGCACATATCAGTAGGGCTCTAGGTAATGGAAGTCCTTGTCTAAGAACATTCAGGGAGAGGTACCCAAAGTCTTACTGGAGACTTCCTTGTCTAGCTGGAAAGTAACCATGCATCCATTCACCAGGATGAGAAGTTAAAGCCCTTCCCCCATCCCCACAATCCATCCCCCACCACAAACACATACACAGATGCACGCATGTATGTGCACACCAATATCTGGCACTACACTGAACAAGTCTGCCATTTATACAAATTATTTTCTGACCCCCCTCTCTCAAAATACTTTAAAACTTTAAATTAAGACGTTGCAGTGGCAACTATTGTCAACCTGATGCTATCGGGAAGCAGCCAGGTCAGTGTGAAGCACACTTCTTGATGTGACTAGAGACATTTTCAGAGATGATTAGATGATGAGGACTTTGACCTGCTGAATGGATTAATCCACTGACTGATTCAAAATATGCAGAGACAGGGTCAGTGAGATGGCTCAGGAGGTAAAGGTGCTTACTGTCAAGGCTGACAACCTGAGTTAATTTCTAGAACCCACATGATAGGAGACAACCGGCTTCCACTCATTGTCCTATGACCTCCACGTGCATATTATAGAACATATGCAAGAGAATGCACATACAGAGAGAAAGAAAGAGAGAGAGAGAGAGAGACAGAGAAAGACAGAGAGAGACAGATAGAGAGAGAGAAGGAGAGAGAGGGAGGGGATAAAATGTAGCACGAAGGTGGCAGAAATGTGGGAAGTGGGGTGTGCTTGCAGAAAGCAGGCTACTAGAGGCCTGTACTTGGAGGGCTAAAATTTAACCTGGCCTCTTCTGTCTGCTCACTGTTTCCTGTCTACAGTAGTTAAAGAATCTCTTGTGATACATTCTCCAAGCACAACAATGTATTCCTCCTAACACTTAGGGCCAAGTGACTCTGGAGTCTACCTGCTTAAACCAGAGCCTAAACATCCCTCCCCCTCAGTTGTTTCTTTTAGATATCCAAAGCCAGATATTCAATCACAGTGGTGCAAAAGTGACTTGCAGATATACCAGTAATAAAATTAACTCCGTTGTGTGTGGCTGTAGGAGAAGAATTGGGTGTATGTCTTCAGAGACTACATCTAGAGTATCTTCACAAAGAGAATCAAACTGCTCTCCTGTGCTTTGTGGTGTGGATAAAAAGGCAGGCATCATTTTGAAAAGAGGATTCCCAAATCTCCTTGCTCACAATGTTGTGGGGCTTAGGAACCAAAACACCCGTGATGCTGAGTTTGCTAGTGTGTATCTATCTGTCCCTGGTAGTTAATGCCCCAAATCCCAGGCTTGCTGACATCCCATCAAGACCTTTGTGCTTAGAAGCTGTGAGCTTATTCAAGCTGCCTTAAGTTGAAGAACTGAAGAGGAAGCCACACTTTAGGGCAAGGGAGACTGGTGATGCTAGAATTCATTTTTCCCTCCTTTATCATTAATTAATTAATTTATTCACTTTACATCCCCATCTCAACTGCCTTTCTCTCCTCCAAGTCTCACCTTCAAAACCTCTACTCCCCAGTAGGCCCTACCCTTCTCCTCAGAGAAGGGGAAATTCCCCGTGGATACCAACCCACTGTGGCACATCAAGTCAACAACAGAACTAAGTGTATCCTCTCCCAATGTAGCCTGACAAGGCAGTCCAGCTAGAAGATCCAAAGGCAAGCAACAGACTTCCAGGCCAGAGATAGGCCCTGCTCCAGTTGTTAGGGAACAACATGATGGCCAAGCTGCCCATCTGCTACAAATATGTAGGGAATCTAGGTCCAGCCCCTACATGCTCTTTGGTTGGTGATTCAGTCTCTGTGAGCCCCCAGGGGCCCAGGTTAGTTGAGTCTGTAGGTCTTCTGTGGTGTTCTTGACATCTTAGGCTCCCTCAATCCTATCCCCAACTCTTCCACAAGACTTCTCGAGCTCTGCCTAGTGTTTGGCTGTGGGTCTCTGTATCTTTTTCCATCAGCTACTGGATTAAGCCTCTCCGAAGACATTTATGATAGGCTCCTGACTACAAGTATAATAGATTATCATTAATGGGGTCAGGGGTTGGTTCTGTTCCATGGGGTGAGTCTAAAGCTGAGCTAGTCATGGCAATTCCCTCCATCTCTATTCCATCTTTATCCCTGAGCATCTTGAAGGCAGGACAAATTTTGAGTCAAGGGTTTTGTAGATGGGTTGGTGTCACCTTACCCCCCACTAGAAGTCCCACCTAGTTATAGGAGGTGGCCACTTCAGTCTTCATATCTGCAGCTGCTAGGAGTCTCAGCTAAGATCACCCCTAAAGGCTCCCAAGACACTCCCCTGTCCCAGGTTCCCAGCTTGTCCCAGAGATGCTTCTCCCTCCCCCTACCACCACTGATTTCCACTCTGTCTCCCAACCCTCTCCTGCCCATCCCCTAGGGGGGTTATTAGCCTTCTTTCTATGAGGTACCTTGGATACAAGTGTTAAGTAAAGAGCTAGCTCATTTTATTTTACTCAAAGTTGGTAAACTATAGTCTGTAGAGTGATTTCAGATCATTAACTCTTTTGTAAATACATTGTATAAATAAACTTTAAGGATTGACTCCTCTGTCTACAAAGTTCCTGGCTTATTAAATAAATGTCCACAGGTACTGAAAGATCTGGTCTATTGTCCACTGACCTGGTTTAGAAGTTCATGACCAAGAAAAATCATTTGCAAACAGCCATCAGGTTGATTCTGGTTTTTTTTGTTTTGTTATTTTGTTTTGTTTTTACTGAGATTTTACTGAGATGCAGCTTTGCTCCCCTACATATTTGTGGGTACACTCTAGCTACAGCAATAGAGCTGACAAGTTATGATTAGTCCTTCAGAAAACTATTCCACCATTTTCCCATAATCCCCCAAGACATTCATGCTCTAAACACAGTAGATTGGGTGCTATTCTCCTGTTATTCTGTTACTTTTGTTATGTGGCTATCCTAGCCCTGTCATCTTCCCAGAATGCCCTAAACCCCTCCTCCTATCACCTGGTATAGTCCTGTGTTCTCGGGAGGCCTCTCTGTACAGTATGCTGCCTTGCCCAAGCCAGGTAACTGCATACTTCCCCACTCTCAGGGCTCAATATCTCTATTACAGACTGCACTCAATACGTGGAATTCTAATTCTTTATCTATGTGTCTGACTGCCCTGACCACCTAAGCTTTTTGAGAGCAGGAATTATGCCAATTCATGTCTATCTCTCTAACATCCAGTACAATATCCTGACACCAACTAGATGTTCAACAAAGATTTGCACAGTGAATGCTCAAGCAATTATTAGTAATAGAAATTAGAGTTCCCATTAATTGGATGCTGTGTTTGCTGCAGCCACCAGTTTGACAGCTTTGTCTGCATGATCTGAGTTCGTATATCAGTTCCAAGCATTTCTCGGCCCACTCAGGTTTCTACAATTAGGTTACGGCTCTCTAATTTCACCACGAGGTAGCATATGATCTACAGTAAAGAGTCAGGCATCGGAGAGCCTGGTGGAAAGAATATCTGGGTTCCTTACATCACACTGACTCTGCCTTGCACTGAAGCCCATCCCACCAACTTTGAATTTAGTGTCCTTGTGCTCCATGTGAAGGAAAACCTGACCACATTCTTATTAAAGGAAAGATAAAAATAAAGTGGTGGCATTTCAGTGGATTCTGCTTCATAGCCATCAGTGAGCACAATTAGGGGCATGCCCTGCTTTAGTGCGGTTGGCTACAACATAAATGAACCCCAGCTGAATGAAAGAACACCCCAGAGACCTGACTGTGCATTCTCCTCCAGGCTGGGTGGGAAGAGAGTCCCTTTGTTTGGCCGTGGATGCTTTCCAAATTTAGAGAGTCCTAATGACTCTCCAACTGCATTTTGTCCTGAGGATAATTAGTGATGCTGTTACTCAGCTATTCAACACCAATCAATCAGCGTGGATACACAGAGATTGCAACACAGCCAGAATGTGAACCCAGTCCAGAGAGGAAAAAGGATCACAGTTAAGGTTCTATAACAGATGCCCATCATTCTGGGGGTGTACTTAGACAACACTAGTTAGAGACTGAGATGTTACAGGCCTCTGTTGGGACTATGTAGTAGGAAGATCTTTATACTGAAGCACAACAAAGAAGCAAAGCAGGCAAGACATGGGATGTCTCTGTCAGCGTGGACATGCACACCTTTCCCAGAAAGATATTCCAGAGCCACGTCTCAGGACTGGCCTCTGGAGCCTTTTTGCCCTTGATTGCAAGAATGTTGCCACTCTTGAGCTCACTGTGGAGCAAGTCCAAAGACAGTTTTGCCTTTGCACAGGCTAGACAGAAAGCAGGGCTCCAAGCTCCACGGAGAGTAAAATTGCACTTTGGAAGTGCTGCTGAGCTAGATCTAGGGCAACATGTGGATAAGGAGCTGATGTCAGAGCATGGTGCAGAGTGCTAGGCACTGAAGACTGAGGAACTGCACAGCACAGCACAGTCCACACCTCTACTAGCAGGGTCTCTGAGTGATCTGAATGGTCAACAGTGTTAGGCTCACAGGGATAAAACAATAACAACAACAAACAACAACAAACAACAACAAACCAACTGAACAAAAAACCTTTAATTTCTATAAACTTTAAAACAAAGTTTCCAAGACTTTTTTGCTCCTGACAATTTGAAGCCTTCAGAACCATTTCTTCTATTTATCTACACTTATACCCTGATGATAATAGATGATAGAAATAGATAGATAGATAGATAGATAGATAGATAGATAGATAGATAGACAGATAACTGATAGAGATGTATATAATGTATGTCTTTAGAGAGAGAAACTGAGATACAGACAGACAGGCAGACAGACATAGGTGAGGAAGAGGCATGCATGCAAACATATTAAGGAGGATGCCACTAATCAATCACTCACACTGGAGAATAGCGTTCTTGAAGACTTCTCTTAAATATGCATGCTGCATCTGAGTAGGTACACATGCTGGGTCCAACCAAAAGCGTAAGCTTAATTATTACAACAATGTGGAATTAGAGTCAGTCCTCACTGAGGAGGAAGATGAAACTCAAACAATGCAAATAGCACATCCAAGATTCAGCAGAAGAAAGAGGCAGATCAGATGCAGGGCTGTCAGAACCATAGTGAAGGGGTTTTCATTGTCCCTCAATTGTATTTCTGCAAAGAAAGCTCTTTTGCCTTCCTTCCTTCCTTCCTTCCTTCCTTCCTTCCTTCCTTCCTTCCTTCCTGCCTGCCTGCCTGCCTGCCTGCCTGCCTGCCTGCCTGCCTGCCTGCCTCAATTCTCCCTCAAGCAGAGGTAAAGGAGGTTATGGAGAGATTGGAAGGAGAAGGGGTAAAGAAAGTGGGAGCAAGACAACTGTTTTCCATAAAATGTCTTATGAACATAAAAGTCAATTTGGGGACAATTAAAAGGGAAAGATGGAATCTCATAAGGTTCATTTCTGTGAAACTTTTTTGATGTTTAAGAGGAAAGAGCTGGGTTGGAGAGGAGGCTCTGTGGTTATAAGCACTGGCTGCTCTTCCAGAGGACCTGAGTCTGATTCCCAGCACCCACTTGGTGGCTCACAACTGTCTGTAACTCCAGTTCCTGGGAATCTGAAACCACCTCTGGCCTTTACAGGTGCTGCATGAACATTGTGTACAGACATGAGTGTAGAGAAAACAGCCCTACACTTAAAATACTAACAAAGACATCTTTAAAAAGATAAAAGAACTTATCTACTTAAATTTAAACAATAGTTTTATGCCAACCACTCTTTTCTGCCTACAAACATTGCCTTCTCCAAACCAGCATCTGTATTGAAGCATACACTGAGCCATTTTATCTCAGCTCAATCAGCACTAAGACTCTTCTATTACACGAATCAGAAACTCACTCCTTTTGATTGTTGTTTAATATTCCACTGTATCAAGGTGTCACCATTTCCCCATTCATGACAAGTATTTGTATTGCTTCAGATTCACTGGTGATTGTAACACAAGCGGCAGACATCTCGTGATGGTTATTCCCAATTGTCAACTATCTCTGGAATGAACTACAATCCAGAAATGGAGGGCACACCTGTGATTCAGATCTTGAGGCTGGAAGATACAAGGGTTTTGATCCAGATCTTGAGGCATAGTGGCCATGAAAACCTTAGGCCCAGGTAAGGTAGTACACACCTTTACGCTCAAGAGACAGAGCCATGCAGATCTCCAAGTTCAAAGTAAGTTTACAGAGCAAGTTCCAGGACAGCCAAGCTTGGTCAGTGAAGCAGTTGAGAAAAAGAAAGCTGGTGGTTATTTTATAGAAAAAGGGAGGGGCATGTTCCAGCCCTAGCAAGCAGCAAAACTTGGCAGCTACAGCCCTGTGGCTCTGGCTTTAGAGTCAAGAGGAAAGAGGGTTACTTCTGAAAATTGATGGTCATTAGCTGTAGCTAAGAAATTAGTGGTGATTAAGAGAGCAGCATCACTGAGGAAAAATATTCTGGGAAGTGTTTTTTGAGAGCACAAAGAAGTAGTGTTCCAAAAATAGCCAAGGTTGTACTTCATACTGCAGTTGGACTTGGTAATGTAGAAGACCCACCCAGGTGGTACTTGCTTTGACAGCATAAAGGAATCATGAGAGCAGCTGAGGGTTGGCACTGTGAGAGGCCAGGAAAGGCCACTGGTGTAGCCTCAGTTGCAGTTGAAGCCTTAGGACTGAAGGGGTTATGCAAAGAAGTTGAGGCTTAGCACCATGAAGGGAGCCTCTCAGAGGCTATTGGTGAAGCCTAAGTTGCAGTGGAAGACCTGAGCATAACGGAGATGCCAGTACCATGGGATGACCAAGAGCAGCAGCAGCAGTGGAGTGGAGTCAGCCAGAGCCTAGATTATTACAGAAGGCAGAGCTAGAAGTGACCCAAGCCTTTTGAAGGAGCCCAGATTGTTTTTGTATCCCAGACCCTGGAATACAAAGCTATAAAGTTGAAGTTGCCTTGAATACCCCAAGATGTTTGAGATGCCAGAGCCATGGGATACCTGCTGAGGAAAGCTGCTAACAGGGCGTGGAACCAGCCCAGGAGAAAGAAGTTTGTTGCAGTCAATAAAGATGAAAGGAGTTAGAGATATGAAGAACACTTTTATTATATAAGACACAGAGATGAAGCTTGAAGTTTTCCCAGCTGGATTTTGGTCTTGCTTTGTCCAGTATTTTCTCAATATGACATTTTGGAATGGTAATGTATATCCTGTGATGTTGGAGGCATGTGGTCTGCTTTTTGATTTTGATTTTATAGGGGATTACAGTTAGGTGATGGGATGGATCTCAGAAGAGATGTTGAACTTGGGACTTTTAACACTGTTCAGATTGTAATAGACTATGGAATTTTTGAAGTTGGACTAAATGTATTTTGTATTATGCTATGACTAGGTATGGCCCCCATAGACTCATGTCTTTGAACAAGCCTATGGGAACCAGGGAGTGGAATGGGTGGCTTGACTATGCTTAACCCATGAGAAGCAACACTATTAGGAGTTGTGACCTTGTTGGTGTAGATGAGGATTTGAAAGAAGAGAGTCACTGTGGGGGTGAGCTTTGAGGGCCTATGCTTAAGCTCCATCTAGTGCAAAAGAATCAGTCTTCTGGCTCCACTCAAATCAAGATGTAGAACTCTCAGCTCCTTCTCCAGCACAAAATCTGTGTGGATGCTGCCATGCTTCCCATTGTGATGATAATGGACTGAATCTCTGAAGCTGTAAGCCATCCCCAAATAATGCTTTCCTTTACAAGAGTTGTCTTGGTCATGGTATCTCTTTACAGTAATAGAAACCCTAAGACACATCTCCTTCCAAGCTTCTTTATAAACCTCACTTTTCTGTTATCTCAAGAAAACATCTAGAAGGAAGTTTTTGGGTCCTCTGGTAATTATATTTCATCTCTTAATAAACTGCCAAATTGTTCCCTAATATGAGATATATGCAATTTTTAAATGTACCTCCCCAAAGTAGTGAATAAAGTTGAAATTATTTAAAGCTTAAGTATCTGGTAAAATGGGGAGCTGGGTACAGAGAAAACAAAAATCTGGAATGAACAGGTGAATTCTAAGATTCCCAGAGGAAAGGGAGCTGACAGCTGGAGTACAGGTTGGAGCTGACCTCAGGCTGAAGCAATGTCTTGTCTCTCACAGAGGCAGGAATGCAGGTAAGAAGGGGGTGCAGAGGTTGGTTTTTGCAGCAGGGAAGTCAGGAGGAAGTTGCCACTTTTGAAACAAAAATTGGAAGAGGGAAAAGGGGATGGAAGTTGAAAGAGAATGAAAAACCTTTGAAGCAGACCCTGAAGAGATGAATCCTGCGGGGCCGGTCACCAATAGGACCAGTTACCAATGGGACCAGTCTGCCTGAGAGAAGAAAATTATGTGGTGCCCATCAGAGCAACCAAAACACTAGATCATCGACATGGAGCTGAAAAGATCACCAAAGGGAGGCTGAACAGGGGCAGCAGAAGGAGGTGGTTGCAGCTGGAGAGGAAGTCCTTGGGGGCAGTGCTGCTCCAATTACTGCCCTCTTTCAACATAGCTTCTGTCTTAGATGGAGCCTGGACTGGAACTCTTCTCTAGTCCCAGCTGTGCTGCTCCCAGCAGACACTGCCAATAGGGGGGCCTGGAGGATAAGCACAAGGCTGGAGGTAGGAGCATGCAGCTCTTTGATTCTGGGCTGCTGGCCCAGCTGGGACTCTCACACTGGCAGCAGCACATTCTCAAGGCAGCTCCTCAGCCCAGTTGGTGATTTTCCAGAACTTGAGCCAGACTGGAGATATCTTCCCAAGGACAGTGGTGCCTCAAGCAGGGGTCCTCCTTAGAGATTTGGAGCTTCATGCGATGAGACTCCTCCTTCCTGCTTTGATGTTACAAGAATTCTGCTCTCTTTCTTCCCTTCCCCAGTAGTCTGTTTGTGATATCTGAAGTTATTTGTACCTTTTGGTGCCTCAATACCTGTCATCTCTACTTAATATTAAATTCTATCCAAATAACCCGTGAGATTGTTTCTGCTGAATGGGCCCAGAAGCACAATCAGATTAGAGGGCTGCAAGAGGGGGCATAGCAAGCACACTGGGGGCTACATGTTCCTAGTTAAAGCAGTTTAGCACATTATAACTAGAGACATGCAGGGAAAAGAGCTTAGAGTAAGAACAAGATGGATTGTGCTTTAGTCCACAAAGGTGACTGCAATGGAGTCAAGGGCAAGACTATTACAATAAGAGAATCACAAGCTGAGATACACTGCGTAGACTGTCTGCCTGGCCATTGAGGCAGGATGGAGAGGATGGATGGGATGCAGATCTCAGCAGCCTCTGTTTCTAAAGTGGTCTAAAGTGGACTAAAGCCTGAGAATGGGGCAACCAGGGTCACAATGACCTAGCTTATTACCTTATAAGTTATAAGAAAAAATTATTTTACTCTATGAGAGTATAAAAGAAGGATTGTACTTGGAAACTAATGGGTTAAGATCAAAGCCTATCTGTTGAGCTAATACAAAATGATTTGTAGTTGCTATGAAGATGTTAAATGCTTTACATGAATCTATGGCTGGTATAGAACAACATTTGTGGACGTTGTAAAATTTATGCCTATAATACATAAACTTCTCATCCTGATTAGAATTCTTCAGAGAGATAAGATAGATGATAGATAGATAGATAGATAGATAGATAGATAGATAGATAGGACAGACAGACAGATGCGAAGTACATGATTGATAGATGACAGATTTTATGATCGATTTACTGACTCTAGAATATCATTGCAATAAATTTAAGGTACACTGACTCTAGAATATTGCAATGAACTTAGGGTGCATATATAGTCACAACTCACAGCATAGGATATATCTGAAAGACATGCAACTCCAACATTCCTGGCTTTTCCTCACAGCTTCATTAGTGACGTGCATGAGGCAGCCCCCAGAGAAAACACTGACTCTCTGTCACACTACTAGGAATTCATGGATTTAAAACAGCAGCTGTGGATAGACAAAAGGGGAAAGTCCAGGAATCCAACCATGGACTATGGGGGTTGCTGATAGGAGAGCTCCTGAGTGTCTATTGAACCAAACAGTGAGGTAAGCCAGGCAAGCTAATGCAGAAGTGCAATTCTCTCTCTCTCTCTCTCTCTCTCTCTCTCTCTCTCTCTCTCTCTGTGTGTGTGTGTGTGTGTGTCCATGTGTGTCCATGTGTATCTGTGTCTCTATGTGTAAATCCTTTAGAAAAACTAAATGTATCTGCAACATGAGCAGGAGTTAGACTTGTGATTCCTAACTTGTACATCACAACCCCTTTGGGGGATGGCCAATGACTATTCCTCAAGGATCACCTAAGACCATCAGAAAACACAGATTATTTACATTATGATTCATAACAGTAGCAAAATTACAGCTACAAAGTAGCAACAAAAGAACTGTGTGGTCGGGGTCGCCACACTATGAAGAACATTTAATAATGCTGTATTAAAGGACGACAGCACTAGGAAGGTTGAGAACCACTGACCTAGAGGAACACGAGTCTAGAGAACTGCCTGTTGAAGCTGTTGGGAACCTCAGCATACAAAGCGCTAGCATTTGGAAGACAGAAAAACAACACAGAGCTCAGTCCTGTGCTCCAAACCCAGGCATGCTTCCATAAGTAAGGTCTCAAGACCACAGACAAAACCCAGTGAGGCAATTGCATCAGAGGACTGGTAATTCACCCGATGTGTGAGGTTTGGAGGCAGGACTTCTTTTTGAATGACTAAGTCACTGACGTTAGTGAGGGTATAGTGGACATAAACACCAGAGAAGTCACAAGTCACTACAACTACACACTCAAACCCTGGTTCTGAAGACATCAAACACTCTGGCTGCAGGGCACACAAAAATCAATCTTGAACTGACCAGACAACTGCCTGCTGTCTCATTCTCATAGTGCTGAAGGAGGAGAAAAGTACAGCAACCGTCTTACCCAGCACTGAACCCTGTGGGCTACAAGCATAACCTGCTGGAAGCAAGTACTTAGAGGAGCAATAGTGGTAAGCCTGTTATGGAGTAATCAACTACCAACTACTTTTTAATTGAATTTGAGGTCTGTTCTACGTGGCCATGTCTGGTACTGTAAACCTCGTCAAAAGTTCATGGCTTAGAAGTGATTAGCCTCTAGCAGAGGAGCCTCCTCTCATTTTGGTTTTGCTGTTTTGGTTTATTTTGCTAAAGGGTCACATTGTTAAACTATTTTCTCAATATACCTGTTTAACCTATGTCAATATTCACAGATCTGCTCTGCCTACAACATTGGTCGGGGAAGCTTTTTTTGCAACGGTGGTAATTAATGCAGAGAGCCATAACTGTGCAAAGGGTTGAGAATAGGTAGCTACAGCTGCTCAGCTCTAAAGCACACATTTATATCAATTTTGACCCTCCTCTCCCAAGATTCAGGGAGTAAGACAAAAGATGGAAGAGAAAGAACATAATCACCGAGGGACATGGCAGGGCTGTGGCACACAGGAGTTCACAGCACCTGTGGTTATCTGCATAAGTTCAAGCTAGCCAAAATTCCAGCATGGATGGGGGAGGGGCTCCCAAGGCCTCCCTTTTACTTAAGGAGGTTTGTGCAGTTAATGGCAGCTTGGGCAGGGATGCTATTGTGGTCGCTGATAGGTCGCTCATGCTCTGATGGATCATCCCACATGTGGGCACAAATGAGCACCACTAATTGGATGAAATAGGCTATAAATAAACAGATGGCGTGATGTTGAGAAAGAAATACGTGAAGGGGACCAGAGATGGGGGTTGGAGAGGGGAAACAGGAAGCAAGTATGACCATAATACATTATATACATGTATTAAATCCTCAAAGAATAAGCTACGCCCATATCTATAGTTATGTGTATTTATAAAAGAAATCACAAGGCATACTGATCCATGTAACACCCAAACAAGTAAGTGGAAAATAAAAGTGATGTATTGATTCTGTGGCCCAAGTTGTTAAATTGGGTCAATAAATAAATATAAATCTTGCAAGTTATATTTCTATATTTAGACAAGCATAACTGATAAATTGTTGCTGAAGGGGAAATAGTAGTAATTGTTTTTCTTTGTTTCATTTATTTGTAAGATGATCAACTTCACAAATGAACTGTCTCTCTCTCTCTCCCTCTAATTTATGTGCTGAGCTTCTTCATCATGAACAATTATTATTTGATAAGGTCCATTGTACCAGAAATGACTGGAGAGAAACCACGTTGGTTGAAATTTCTTATTCTTAAGGAAAATAATATAAAAAACCAAAAGTCACTTGAACAACAAAAAAAATTCACCATACCTACATGAACAATGCCATAACATTTTGCTGAGACACATCAAAGATTTAGATAAGTGAAAGAATTCTCCAAAAATCTTCAATAACATTTTTTATACATTACCTCTGATTGTCTCTAATCTTAGTCCTAAGATTCCATTGTACTTTGGCCATAAGCTTCAAATTCTGTAGAAGAATCTCAGACCAAAAGCAAGCTATGGGAGAGCTTGGAGCTGAGACAAAGGAGTATGAGATACCAGTACATTCAAATATGCATCATGAAGCTTTAAGTATTCTTAATAATTTTTCTAAACAATATATTTGATCATATTCTTTTCTCTACCCAACTCCTCCCAGGTGCTTTCCTACCCACTTTTATACTCACCCAACCTCGCTTTCTTTCTAAAAACAAACAGAAACATGGAGTCTATTCTGTGTTAGCCAGCTGTCCTAGGCATTGGGCTTGCCCTGGAATGGTTGGATTTTCCTTTCCCAACAGGTGACAATTACAGATAAATAAAAGTGTAATTATTTAAGAGAGCAAAATCATGGCATAGAAATATACAGTTCAGTAGTTCAGTAGAACTGATTACAGTGTTCAAAACATAACCAAAAAAAAAAAAAAAAACCCAAAAGTTTACAATATGACAAAAATGGACTTTTATATCTATAAAAGATAACTTGGAGACTATTTCATAGACTTGAGGAAAATAGTATTTGGCTTTTATAGTTGAATCCATCAAAGCAAAAGAAACATACTTTTAAAAATAAGTTACAAAGATTATGCTATCCAAATGTAAAAAAACTCAAAAAATTGTAAAATATCAATGACTTTAATTTGTAAGGACAACTTAAAGATAATTATAAAAAGATGAATGCCTTCTAAAAGTACCAACATGGCCTTCTGGTCTGTGCCTGAGCACTGAGCAGATTCCAGGCTGCAGCTCTGCACCCAATCTCACAGAACCCAGAGGAGGCAGGGCTCCCAGGAGCTCTAACCCTGGCAGTAATTTAGGTAAGACAGCAACACCCACCCCAAACAGGGAGTAACTGGGACCCACTGGGACCCAGGAATTCACTCCTGACTGGGAGAACTGGTTCCTACCAGTCTGCGCTGGAGCACAGCTCTAACCCCAGCAGCAACACCCACCACAAACAGTTCCGACACAACCAAGATAATAGAAAAGACAGGCTCCAGTCAGAGACAGCACAGGTAGCACTAAGGAGATCCAGACTGCAAAATGCAAGCACAAGAACATAAGCATCAGCAACCCAGGGTACTTGGCATCATCAGATCCTAGTTCTCCCAAATTAGAAAGTCCTGAATTCCCCATATCACCAGGAAAGCAATATTCAGATTTAAAACCACTTCTAATGATGATGATAGAGGACTTTAAGAAGGACATAAATAACAGTTTCAAAGAAATTGAGGAGAACACAGGTAAACAGGTAGAAGCCCTTAAAGAGGAAACATAAAAATCCCTTAAAGAATTACAAGAGAACACAACCAAACAGGTGAATGAATTGAACAAAACCATCCAGGACATAAAAATGGAAGTAGAAACAATAAAGAAATCACAAGGGGAGACTACCCTGGAGATAGAAAACCTAGGAAAGAAATCAGGAGTCATAGATGTAAGCATCACCAACAGAATACAAGAGATAGAAGAGAGAATCTCAGGTGCAGAAGATACCATAGAAAATATTGACACAACTGTCAAAGAAAACACAAAATGCAAAAAGTTCTTAACCCAAAACATCCAGGAAATCCAAGACACAATGAGAAGACCAAACTTAAGGATAATAGGTATAGAAGAGAGTGAAGATTCCCAACTTAAAGGGCCAGTAAATATCTTCAACAAAATTATAAAAGAAAACTTCCCTAACCTAAAGAACAAGATGCCCATAAACATACAATAAGCCTATAGAACACCAAATAGACTAGATCAAGAAAGAAATACCTCCCGTCACATAATAATCAAAAAATTAAATGCACAAAACAAAGAAATATACCTTTTTAAATGCAGTAAGGGAAAAAGGTCAAGTAACATATAAAGGCAGACCTATCAGAATTACACCAGACTTCTCACCAGATACTATAAAAGCCAGGAGATCCTGGACAGATGTTATATAGACCCTAAGAGATTACAAATGCCAGCCCAGATTACTATACCCAGCAAAACTCTCAATTAATATAGATGGAAAAACCAGGATATTCCATGACAAAACCAAATTTACACAATATCTTTCTACAAACCTAGCACTGCAAAGGATAATAAAACTCCAATATAAGGAGGGAAATTATACCCTAGAAAGAGCAAGAAAGTAATCTTCCAACAAATCCAAAAGAAGATAGCCAAACAAACAATGCCACTGCTAACAACAAAAATAACAGAAAGTAACAATCTCTTCTTCATAATATCTCGTAACATTAATGAACTCAATTCTCCAATGAAAAGACATAGACTAATGAACTGGATAGGTAAACAAGACCCAGCATTTTGCTGCATACAGGAAACCCACCTCAGTGACAAAGACAGACACTACCTTAGAGTAAAAGGCTGGAAAACAAATTTTCAAGGAAATGATCCTAATAAACAAGCTGGAGAAGCCATTCTAATATAGAATAAAATCGACTTTCAACTTAAAGCTATCAAAAAGGATAAGCAAAGACATTTCATACTTATCAAAGAAAAAGTCAACCAACATGAACTCTCAATTCTGGACATCTATGCGCCAAATGCAAGAGCACCCACTTTCATAAAAGAAACCTTATTAAAGCTCAATGCACACATTGTACCTCACACAATAATAGTGGCAGACTTCAACACTCCACTCTCAGCAATGGACAGATCATGGGAACAGAAACTAAACAGAGATACAGTGAAACTAATAGAAGTTATGAACCAAATGGATTTAACCAATATCTATAGAACATTCCACCCTAAAACAAAAGATTATACCTTTTTGTCAGCATTTCATGGTACCTTCTCCAAAACGGACTATATAATTGGTCACAAAACAGGCCTCAATAGATACAAAACAAATTGAAATAATTGCATGTATCCTATCAGATCACCATGACTAAGGCTGGTCTTCAATAACAATAAAAACAATGGAAAGCCCACATACACATGAGAACAGAACAAGGCTTTACTCAATGATAACTTGGTCAGGGAAAAAATAAAGAAAGAAATTAAAGATGTTTTAGAATTTAATAAAAATGAAGACATATTATACCAAAACTTATGGGACACAATGAAACCAGTGCTAAGAGGAATACTCATGGCTCTACGTGCCTACAAAAAGAAACTGGAGAGAGCATACACTAGTAACTTGACAACACACCTGAAAGCTCCAGAACAAAAAGAAGTAAACACACCAAAAAAGGAGTAGATTGTAGGAAATAATCAAACTCAGGGCTGAAATCAACCAAGTAGAGACAAAAGGCACTATACAAAGAATCAATAAAACCAGGAGCTGGTTCGTTGAGAAAATCAACAAGATAGATAAACCCTTACCCAGACTAATCAGAGGGCAGTGAGAGAGTATCCAAAATAATAAAATCAGAACTGAAAGGGGAGAAATAACAACAGAAATACAGGGAATTTTAAAAATCATCAGATCCTACTACAAAAGCCTATACTCAACAAAATTTGAAAATCTGGATGAAATGGACAATTTTCTAGACAGATCCCAGTTATCAAAGTTAAATCAGGACCAGATAAACCATCTAAACAGTCCTATAACCTCAAAAGAAATAGAAGCACTCATTAAAAGTCTCCCCACCAAAAAAAAAGTACGGGACCAGATGGTTTTAATGCAGAGTTCTATCAGACCTTCAAAGAACACTTAATACCAATTCTTTATAAACTTTTATCTTCATGGTAAAAGTCTTGGAAAGATCAGGAATTCAAGGCCCATACCTAAACATGGTAAAAGCAATACAGCAAACAAGTAGCCAACATCAAACTAAATGGAGAGAAACTTGAAGTAATCCTGCTAAAATCAGGGACTAGACAAGGCTGCCCACTCTCTCCCTACTATGCAATGTAGTACTGGAAGACCTAGCCAGAGCACTTAGGCAACAAAAGGAGATCAATGGCATACAAATTGGAAAGAAATAAATCAAAATTTAACTATTTGCTGATGATATAATAGTATACATAAGTGACCCCAAATCTTCCATCAGATAATTCTGAAACCTGATAAACAACTTCAGGAAAAGTGGCTGGATATAAAATTAATTCAAACAAATCAGTAGTCTTCCTCTACTCAAAGGATAAACAGGCTGAGAAAGAAATTAGTGAAACAACACCCTTCACTATAGTCACAAATAATATAAAATACCTTGGTGTGAATATAACCAAGCAGGTAAAAGATCTGTATGACAAGAACTTCAAGTCCCTGAAGAAAAAAATTGAAGCAAATCTCAGAAGATGCAAGGATCTCCTAGGCTCATGGATTTTAAGGATTAATATAGTAAAAATGGCCATCTTGCCAAGAGCAACCTACAGATTTAATGCAATCCCCATCAAAATTTCCACTCAATTCTTTACAGAGATAGAAAGAACAATCCTTAAATTCATAAAAAAAAAAAAAAACAAGATAGTGAAATCTATTCTCAACAATAAAAGAACTTCTGGGGGAATCACCATCCCTGACTTCAAGCTGTACTACAAAGCAATAGTGATAGAAACTGCATGGAATTGGAACAGAGAGGCAGGAGGATCAATGGCATAGAATTGAAGACCCAGAAATGAACCCACATACCAATGGTCACTTGATTTTTGACAAAGGAGCTAAAACCATCCAGTGGAAAAAAGACAGCATTTTCAACAAATAGTGCTGGTTCAACAGGAGGTCAGCATGTAGAAGACTGCAAATTGATCCATACTTATCTCCTTGTACAAAGTTCAAGTCCAAGTGGATCAAGGACCTCCACATAAAACCAGATACACTAAAACTAATAGAAGAGAAAATGGGGAAAGGCCTCGAACACATGGGTACAGGTGAAAATTTCGTGAACAGAACACCAAGGGCTTATGCTCTAAGATCAAGAATTCACAAGTGGGACCTCATAAACTGCAAAGCTTCTGTAAAGCAAAAGTCACCATCAATAGGACAAAGTGGCAACCAACATATTGGGAAAAGATCTTTACTAATCCTATATCTGATAGAGGGCTAATATCTAATGTATACAAAGAACTTAAGAAATTAGACTCTAGACAATCAAATAACCTGATTAAAAATAGGGTACAGAGCTAAACAAAGAATTCTCAACCCAGGAAACTTGAATGGTCTAAAAGCACCTAAAGAAGTGTTCAACATCCTTAGTCATCAGGGAAATGTAAATCAAAACAACCCTGAGATTCCACCTCACACCAATCAGAATTGCTCAGATCAAAAACACAAGTGACAGCAAATGCTGGTGAGGATGTGGAGAAAGAGGAACACCCCTCCATTGTTTGTGGGACTGTAAGCTGGTACAACCACTGTGGAAAGTTGTCTGGCAGATCCTCAAAAAATTGAACATAGTATTACCTGAGGACCCAGCTATAGCACTCCTGGGCATATACCCAAAAGATGTTTTGTCCTAGTCCCACAGAGCATTGAACTGGGATCAGAAAACCTGGAAGAGAGAACTGGAGGACAAGGGATGCAAAGAATGAGCAGCTTGTCTGATCAAACCACTGATTATAATTTTTTCACACAGGGGTTATATACACATAGAGGCAGGATACGGGGAAGGGGATGACGCAGGAGTGTAGGTGTTCTCAGGGGGAGTAAAAATATCTTCCAGAACAGGGTATTGGCTGCATGAAGGTTCAGGGAACAGGTCACTATGACTATCTCTATGAATCACTTGTTTCTATCTAAACTGGTACCCTCCACCAAGGCCACCCATCCACAAGACCTATGACTACAATCCAGGCTGGTAAATTTCCATCAAGAGTACTTGTTTACAAGGTCCTATAGCCATCTGTTCAGTGTTTTCCCACAGAGACCAAGACTTTGTGTTAGCAGGCATGTATGTCAGGCCTATTGCTGATTTTAAGCCTTCATTGTATAAGTAAGGCTGCCTGACAATGTTTCAACATACAACAGGGACACATGCTCCACTATGTTCATAGCAGCCTTATTTATAATAGCTAGAAGCTGGAAAGAACCCAGATGTCCTTCAACAGAGTAATGGATACAGAAAATATGGTACATTTACACAGTGGAGTACTACTCATCTCAGCTATTAAAAACAATGGGTTCATGAAATTCTTGGGCAAATGGATGGGACTGGAAAATATCATCCTGAGTGAGGTAAGCCAATCACAAAAGAACACAGATGGTATGCACTCACTGATACGTGTATATTAGCCCAAAAGCTCACAATACCTAAGATACAATGCATACACCACATGAAGCTCAAGAAAAAGAAGGAAGACCAAAGTGTGTGTGCTTTGGTCCTTCTTAGAAAGAGTATCAAAATAGTCAACCAGAGCGTTCAGAGTCTAATCCTGCAGCCTTAGAACAAAAAGGGAGGGACTCATGGCTCCACCTGTATAGGTAGTTGAGGGTGGCCTTGCCAGGCATCAGTGGAAGTGGAGGGCCTTGGTCCCTGAAAGTTTTCATTCCCTAATGTTAGGGAATTTGAGAGCAGGGAGGCAGAAATGGGTGGATTGTGGGAGCACACCCTCATAGAAATAGGAGGAGAGTAGATGGGATAAGAGGTTTTTTTGGGGGGGGGAATGGGAGAGGGGATAACATTGAAAGGTATATAAATAAAATATCCAATTAAAAAAAAACCAAATAATGGGTCTGGCAATATTAGTCAAGCAGTCAAGACTTTTGTCAACAATTTATTATGGGGATTTTTATAATCCTCAAGGACAAGGTATTGTGGAAGAGACCCATGGAACTTTAAAAAGAGTGGAGAGACATACTGTTGTGAGACAAAGAATGATGCCAACCTGTGAGCTTGCTGAGTGCCCTGACAAGGATGACTGGGGAGCTGTATTAGACATATACAAAGGTGTTTCCTGACCCACCTTTGCTTGACTATATTTCAGATGGGACAAGCTGCCTTACCTCAAGTTTTTAGACCTTGAGGGATAGAGAATCAAAAAGAGAAATTATAATGTCTCTTGTATTCTTCTTAAAGGTGACCAGATATTAGGACTCAATCATGTACTGGTCTAGAAATCAATCCAATATGGAAAATAATAGTTTACTTTTGGAAGACAGGATCTGGACTTTGTCAGAGACATATTTGGAAATTATCTGTAGCTCACTATGATGTTACAATAGCAAGAGATAAAGTTAGGACAGGATCTGGATTTCAAACAAGGGTTAGTGCATGTTTTAAGGCTCTTTTAATTGTCAAGCTAAAATTAATTTTGTCTCTTCTACAGTATTTATTGTAAGTTGCATTGACTATATAATTTCTAATTGTGTTAGTGTGTTGAAACCTGGCATGTCTGTTGTAGGGGTCTATCAACCAGCTTCCGTCTCACTGCCCTGAGTATTAGAAAACCTTGACTCATTGAAAAAACTTGAAAGTGCTGGAAAAAGTGAGTTAAGCTTTAAGCAGAAGCAAGAGGGTAGCCGGCTTGATTATTTCTGGTATAACAGCATTTACAATCAGACACATAAATACATCACATATATCATAGACACACATAGACACACACACAGACCACATACACACACACACACACCACATAGACCATAGACCCACACAGACACACACACACACCACATAGACCATAGACCCACACACACAAACACAGATACACACGCACATACACACACACATACACACACATGACCATCACTGACCACCATTTTCATGGTAATGCCTATCTGGCCCATGACTGATGTCTTTGTTAGCTTGGCCTTAAACATTTTGGCAATGCAATCACCATCTCATTCATCTCTGCCCACTGGCTCCCCCTGCCTAGGTTAAGATTCTTCCTCTCTGAGGGTACTAGTCTTTTTCACTACAACAAAATACCCCAAAGCAACAATTTAAAACAAGAAAAAGGTTTATTTCATTCATAATTTCCAAGATTTCAACTCACAGTCAATTGGTTCCTTTGCTCTTGGGCGATGAGAAGGCAGGGAGCATGTGGCAGAATATCACTCACCGGTTAATGCATGGAGATTGAGAGAAGCAGAAAAGGGCAGAGGAAGAGGACAGGACATACCCTTCTATGGCTTGCCTTCTTCCTGTCCTAGGTTCCAGCTTCTAGAGCTTCACCTACTTCCCAAAGTGCATTCCATTCAGCTCATAGATGGAATGTCTCTTGAAACAGCATTTCCATGGCACAGTCACCTCTATGTAGATCACTAGAGGGAGGGACTCCGACTTGCCAGTAGCTTTTTTTTTTTTTTAAATCAAAACCACAACACCACCTCTGGCCTCTGTGGCTAAGGCAGCACCTGAAATTTTATGTAACGCCTCATCAAGTGTCTGGTGCACATACAGGAACCCTGAGGTTGTCTCACCTCAGGTTCTCAGGCCACCAGTCAAGAGCATCACTAGCAGACATCAATCTTGGTGTCTAGGGGCATTTGTCCAGCCTGCTCCAACATGTCAGTTGAAGGTTCCAAAGCTCTTTGAGTATAGAAGATTGGTCTCCTCATTTTCAACCACCAGAAACAGAACTCTGTCTTGTTTCCTTGAACTAGATATTTTCTCCACCCTGAGTAGAACCTTGGTTATTTGGGGGACACACAAAGCGGACCTTAAAAGCAGAACTCTTGAAGTTACAAGTGAAATAAACTAAACTCAAGTAAGTTGAGATACAAAGAGTATGGGGAAAACTCGCTGGAGGAGTCTGGAGGCAGGGACAAAACCGCGAGGGCCAGCGGCGGGATTCCACCGCGCTTCCCACATCAGTGGAGGGTCCCACATTCACACAGCTGGGCAGGCCAGCGGCTGCAGTTTTCCAAAGCTTTTATTGTTCATGGCATAGTGAATGGGTGTAGATGATTCGGGCTCCCCGCCAAAAGCCAGGCTCCCCTGGCTTTTATGTGGAGGGGGAAGAGGGGAGGGAATAACTTAATTAGCTACACTCCGGCCTTTAGATAACTCATTAATGTTTTAATCTCTGGAGGTGGAGACCTGCTAATCATGCCCTCTACCTGTGTGCTACGAGACTGAAGGGCACAGGTTGAATGGAGATTAAACCTCCTGTCAGGAGCCTGGGCTCTGGGGGCGTGGCCGAACACTCACAACCCAAGAACCAGAATAGCGTTCCATGGCCGGACAAAAGAGAGTTGGACATTTACACTTTTAAAGTTCCAAAGTCCTTATTAGGATTTGGCCTGAGTGGGCATCTTGGATCATGTCACCAGACCTGTGCCATACTCTGTCCAGTTCTACTTTCCTAGGCGTCAGCTCCATTCTGAGTTCTATCTCTCAGTAGCAATATTGATGGTACCGTTTCTGAAGCCAGCTGCTCAAAGCAGCATGTGCAGCAGTAGAGAGTGAGCTCTGATCCATAAAGTTATACAGTGTCTTCAGCTACTCAGCCAATTTATAACCAATCTCCCTTGCCAGAAAAACATCACAGAGTGTGTGCTGTCCAAGGCTGGGTGTCTGTCCTTCCTAGTGGAGAAAATTAACCTTCATTCAAATCACTGAACAGTTCAAAAGCTGTCTCATGCACACTGACATGAATGACATTCTCCTTCTGCCTGTATTTTATGTCCTGCACCCCCTGGCTTTCCTTAGGCTTAAATACTCTTTGTTTACTGGGGCCCATGACTGCATAAAGTACTTTTAATCTGCATATTCCAAAATAAGACCTAACTCCTTATTTTCTGGAGCCTTGAGAGTCTGTGTCATGAATATTCATTGTAATCTACATCAGCAATCTTTCACTTAATATATGTGCATTAAACATAGTCTGTGTGCAGGACAAAAGCAACTATCAGACAACAAGGCCAAAAGGGAGGATTCATTTAACGGTTACATAGAAAACATAGCTTGTATTGATGTGTATTACCTTTGGCAGACAGCCTTACTCACCCCAAGCGCATCCCTGGCTTATTGTTCTGTCTCCATCGGCCCACTATTAAAGTTCTCTTATGAAGCATGCAGGAGTCTATGTAGGAATTCATCATTTCTCAGCAGTATGCTAAAGTGTCCAGGATATCTACTGGTACTTTAAACTCATTTGCCTCTTGGGTCTCAATCTATCCTTCTTGTGGCTGTTATTCTCCAAACTAAAACCAAGAAAACAGCACGCTAGCTGGAATTGAATAAGAGTCAATCCATCAACCACATGGTTTCAGAGTGGACAGTATTTATCTCCCAAACATTTACAGGGCTTCTGTGGTGACCAGAGAATTGTGTGCAGGAAGATGGATAAAATGTAAGCCTGGCACTCCAGGAACTTGCCCTCAATGGGAAGAAAAGCATGTCCTCAAAATGGATGCACAGTGAAGATTAATGTACTAAGCATACAATAAGCAGCTCGAGCAAGAAGTTGTAGAAATGGAGGTGTTTTCTGCCTGGGTGTGGGAGGGGTCAGTCAGGTGCTGGAAAGTGTTGCTTTTGTGAAGCCAGTCCTGTGATTTCAGGGTTGCAAAAGAGCTGTCATGCTTTTTAACATATCCTAACAACCTCACTTCTCATTGCTAGTTCCCTATAAACTCTGAACGTCCATCCCAAAACACTGACTGCCAATGTTCATCAAAGACTCCAGATGTCCTTACACCTGTATCAGTTACCTGCTACTGCAGTGAAACAAATTACCACCAAAGTTAGCACACTCTTTTTCCCCCTCAGCCACAGTGTATGATCAGAGTACAGAACAGCTTAGTTGTAAAGTTCTGACAAGGTTGTAGGAAAATTATTGGCTCAGGGTGGTATAGTCCAAAGGCTTTATCAGGTCCAAGAAATGTCCTCTAAACTTACTACATGAATGTTGGCAGGAGACTGCAGCTCCTTCGATGCTGTTGGGCAGAAGCAAGTTACCCTCTTCTTACAGGCCTGAGTGTTCAGACAACATGGGAGCTGCTGGCTTTTCTCAGTGAGGGATCCACAAGAGAAGGGATGAATAAACCATATTGGGGTTTTAACTTTGAGACAGTGTATGCCCATGTAGCCCAGGCTATTCTTGAACTAATGACCTTCTTGTATTAGCTTCCTAAATTCTACTCTTGCAGTCATGCGCCACCACACCTGGAAGCCATGGTGTGGTGGTTTGAATGAGAATGGCAGCGAAAGGCTCATATATTTGAATGTTCCAGTTGTTAGAACTGTTTATAAAGGAGTAGGAGCTGTGGCCTTGTTAGAGGAGGTGTGTCACTAGGTGTGAGCCTCAAAGTTTCAAAAGCCTACATGAAGCCCAGTCTCTCTCTCCCTGTCTCCTGACTCAGGTCAAGATGTAAGCTCTCAACTACTTCGTACAGTGCCAAGTCTGCCTGTCTGCCTACTGCCATGCTCCTCGCCCCCACCATGATGGTCATGGACTAACCCTCTGAAACTGTAAGCAAGCCCATGCTCAATTAAATGTTTCTTTCTATAAGTTGTGTTGGTCATAGTGTCTCTTCACAGAAACAGACAGTAACTAAGACAGGAATTGATACCAATAGTGGTTCTAAGGGAACAGAATTTTAAGGATGAATTATTAAATAGCTGGAGCAGACTTGAAAACTTGCCAACACCTGCATACTGACCAGGTAGCAGTAGCCCGGAGGGCTGGTACAGAGTTCTTCAAAAGGCAGTATATACTTTGAATCTGCATCCAAAATGTAGGGCAGTTTCTTCTATAGCGTGAACTCATGAGTCCAAGAATCTAGTAGTAGGGAGAGGAATAGTTCCATTCACTATCACCCTGAGTGGCCCTCTAGGAACATTTTTGCTTCCTGTTCCCATGACCTTAAATTCTATTGGCCTATAAATGTTGGTTCTAGATGGGGGAGCAGTCCTGCCTAGAGATACACCAAACATTCCATTGAACTGAAAGCTCAGATTTTCTCCTGGTCACTTTGGGCTTCTGGCATCCTTAAGCCAACAGGCTAAGAAAGGAATAACCATGCTGGACTGTATGATTAAACTAGATAACCATAGGGGAATTGCATTGCTTCTCTACAATGGAGGTAAGAAAGTTTATGTCTTGAGTATAGCAGAGCCTTTAGGCCAGTGGTTCTCAACCTGTGGGGAGGTCACAGATATCCTGCATATCAGATATTTACATTATGATTCATAATGGTAGCAAAATTACAGTTATGAAGTAGCAACAAAATGATTTTATGGTTGGGAGTCACTCCAACATGAGAAACTGTATTAAAGGGTCACAGCAGGAGGAAGGGTGAGAATCATTGCTTTAGGACATTGGTTGGTGCTACCATGGTCTGTGACTAAAGTCAATGGGAAACTACAACAACATAATCTAGGTAAGATGAAAAAGGGCACAGACCCATCAGGAATGAATGTATGGGCAACTCTTCTAGGAAAAAAGCCAAGACCTGCTGAGGTGCTTGCTAAGGGTGGAGGAAATACAGAATGGATACTAGAGGAGGGTAGTTATAAATACCATCTAAGGCTATGTGTACAGTTGCAGAATGAGGATCATAGTTGACATGAGTGTTTCTGTCATAGTCTCTTAAAATGTGTTTACACAGATAGTGTTTTCTTTCCTCTGTTTATCATGCAGTGTAACATCAATTGAGAGAGTGGCCATGGTTATTCATATTTAAGCTATGAGAAACTAAGAGAATGTGGAAGTCCAAGCTAGAGCGATTAGACAACAAAAGGAAGACAAGGGGATACAAATAGGAAACGAAGAAGTCAAAATTTCACTATTTGCAGATGATATGATAGTATACTTAAGTGACCCTAAGACTTCCACCAGAGAACTCCTAAACCTGATAAACAACTTCAGTAAAGTGGCTGGATATAAAATCAACTCAAACAAATCAGTAGCCTTCTTATACTCAAAAGATAAATAGGCTGAAAAAATTAGGGAAATGACATCCTTCACAATAGTTACAAATGATATAAAATATCTTGGAGTGAATCTAACCAAGCAAGTGAAAGATCTATATGACAAGAACTTCAAGTCTCTGAAGAAAGAAATAGAAGATCTCAGAAGATGGAAAGATTTCCCATGTTCCTGGATTGGCAGGATTAATTTAGTAAAAATGACCACCTTGCCAAAAGCAATCTATAGATTCAATCTATAGATTCAATGCAATCCCCATCAAAATTCCAAATCAATTCTTCATAGAGATAGAAAGAGCAATTTGCAAATTTATTTGGAACAACGAAAAACCCAGGATAGTGAGAACTATTCTCAACAACAAAAGAACTTCTGGGGAAATCACCGTCCCTGACCTCAAACTATACTACAGGGCAATAGTAATAAAAACTGCATGGTATTGGTACAGAGACAGGCAGGAAGATCAATGGAACAGAATTGAAGATCCAGAAATGAGCCCAAATACCTATGGTCACTTGCTCTTTGACAAAGGAACTAAAACCATCCAGTGGAAAACGGACAGCATTTTCAGCAAATGGTGCTGGTTCAACTGAAGGTCAACATGTAGAAGAATGCAAATCAATCCATTCATATCTCCTTGTACAAAGCTCAAATCCAAGTGGATAAAAGACCTTCACTTAAAACCAGATACACTAAACTAATAGAAAAGAAGGTGGGAAAGACCCTCGAATACCTAGGCACAGGGGAAAAGTTCCTGAACAGAACACCAATGGCTTATGCTCTAAGATCAAGAATTGACAAATGGGACCTCATAAAATTTCAAAGCTTCTGTAAGGCAAAAGATATTGTCAATAAGACAAAACGGCAATCAACAGATTGGGAAACGATCTTAACCAATCCTACATCCGATAGAGGGCTAATATCCAAGATATACAAAGAACTCAAGAAATTATACTCCAGACAACCATATAACCCTATTAAAAATGGGGTACAGAGCTAAACAAAAAATTCTCAACAGAGAAAACTCGAATGGCTGAGAAGCACCTTAAGAAATGATCAACATCCTTAGTCATCAGGGAAATGCAAATCAAAACAACCCTGAGATACCACTTCACAACAGTCAGAAGGGCTAAGATCAAAAACTCAGGTGATAGTAGATGCTGGCGAGGATGCAGAGAAAGAGGAACACTCCTCCATTGTTGGTGGGACTGCAAGCTGGTTCAACCACTCTGGAAATCATTCTGGCAATTCCTCAGAAAACTGGACATAGCATTACCTGAGGATCCAGCTATACCACTCCTGGGCATATACCCAGTATATGTCCAATATATAATAAGGACATATACTCCACTATGTTCATAGCAGCCTTATTTATAATAGCCAGGAGCTGGAAAGAACCAAGATGTCCCTCAACAGAGGAATGAATAAAAAAAATGTGGTACATCTACACAATGGAGTATTACTCAGCTATTAAAAATAATGAATTCGAGAAATTTTTAGGTAAATGGATGGATCTAGAAATTATCATCCTGAGTGAGTTAACCCAATCACAAAAGAACACACATGGTATTTACTCACTGTTAAGCAGATGTTAGCCCAAAAGCTTGGAATAGCGAAGACTCCACCTGCAGACCACATGAAGCTCATGAAGAAGGAAGACTAAGACGGGATGCTTCAGTTCTACTTAGAACAAGTAACAAAAATACTCAAGGGAGCAAATATAGAAAGAAAACATGGGACACAAACTGAAGGAGGGGCCATCAGGAGACCATTCCACCTGGGTATTCATCCCATGTACAGTCACCTAAGCTAGACACTGATGTGGATGGCTGGAAGTGCATGCTGTCAAGAATATGATATAGCTGTCTACTTAGAGGTCTGCCAAAGACTAACACATTCAGAGGACGATGCTCACAGCTAACCACTGATATAATCAAGGGTTTTTCAATAGAGAACTTAGAGAGAAGACTGAAAGAGTAAAAAGGGTTTGTGACCCCAGGAGGAAAGCAACAATACCAAACAACCAGAGCCCCCCAGGGTCTAAACCACAAGCCTGGGAGCACATAGGGAGTGACCTATGACTCCAGCAGTATATGTAGAGGAGGATGGCCTTGTCGGGCATAGGTGGGAGAGGAGTTTCTTGGTCCCATAAAAAATGAACACAGAGTGTGGGGGGGGGAATGTGAGGGTGGGAAGGGGGTAGTGGGGGGATAGGTGTGGGCACTGCCTCATAGAAGCATAAGGAGGGGGGATGGCATAGGAGGTTTCTGGGTGGTGGGAGGAAGTGGGGTAAGGGGATAAAATCTGAAAGGTAAATATAATACCCAATTTAAAAAAGAGAGAGATGAAAAAAAGGGGGAAAAAAGAGAGAAAAAAGAAAAAAGAAAGAAAGAAAAAGAAAAATAGGAGATTTAATAACATAAAGGGAAGGAAGGATTTAGAAATTTAGGAGGCAGTTTATGTTAATGGAAACAACAACACAGGAACTGGAAAATCACACCCTCATAGAAGCACAAGGAGGGAGGATGGGATAAGGGGTTCCTGGGTGGTGGGGGAAATGGGATAAGGGGATAAAATTTGAAATGTAAATATTACAACCAATTTTTAAAAGGGAAAAAAAAGAAAAGTTGTTAGAACCAACATCTTTAAAAAAAAGTCAGCCCTCTAGAAAAAAATTTTTTTTATTTTTTCTTGATACTAAAACTTGTTCTGAGAACTGTATATTGCAGAATACACAGCCTTAGTGTATCTACTCATCAAGCATACTGAACAGACCTGCCCAAACCTCCGATGTCCTGGAATTCCATCTGGATGCAGTGAAGACACATCATCAGAGGCTTATCAATTTACTCTTCTCCCCACCCCTCTTCTAATATCTCAACACCCGTAACCTGCTTGAAGAAGTTAAAGAAGAGTCAGTGCCCCTATTCCCTGAGCTTGGAGACTAAGGTGGTTAATATTGGGCTGTCTTTCTAGGGAAAAGTAGTGGTTTGGTGAAATAGGGAGGATTAGCTAGGACTTATTGCATAGCCATAACCTATTGGTAGAAATATGTATAATTAATATCAAGATGAAGTTATAATTTCTTAAATGGTACAAAATTTACTTTGATTTCAAATTTAAGGTTTTCATTGGTCTGAGCTTCTTATTGATATAAAAGTGAGATGAATATTGATACTCTCATGGGCATTGTGCCTGTATAACACATTTAGGAATACAAGGCTTAGACCCAGTCCTTTTTAACTTTTTAAACTGATTTGAGACAGTTAGCCTATGAGTTAAGGGACTATAGCAAATTCAGGGCTTTGAGTTTATTGTTAGGGTGTTTTCCATATTTTATTTAGAAATAGCTGAGAGGAGTTAACAGACAACAGTCCAGGTTACCTTACATGGATAGTTGGTTTTCAAAACGTCAGAAGTCCACAGAATTGACATTACAAATATTTTTATATTAATGTTCATTTTGATTAGAGACCTGTCTGCTCCTGACAGCTTCCTGTGGTGGATTCTAAGAAGAAAGTGAGCATTCTTGGAGTTACTCCAGTTGTGGTGAGACAGGCAAGAATTGCCTCTTTCCTTCTACAGACAAATTACTGTCCAGAAAAGGACACACTTGCAGAATAGTCGACTGATTGTATCTGCCAAGACAGAGTAATCAGCCCTTAATAATTCTGCATCGCTAAGGTCTGTCAGATAATTCTGGGTCAGAAGGCTGAAGATTTGATGCTCCAATGTTCGGTAGTATAGGGGCTTTCCAGGTGTTCAGTGGTCTCTATAAATTGGCTAAGTCTTAGAAGCTATGCTTAGTGCTTCCCATAATTTCAGTTAACTCAGTCATTCTGGATTTCTGACGGGGTTGAAGACCTATAGTCTCATAGCCAATCCTTGCTATTTACTTTGAAAGAAAAGATCTGAGTGGATGGTTTTCAGCTGACATTCATTCTAAAGCCAAGAAAAAAGCCAGGTTCAAAACTAAGTGTTTTAGTTAGAAGAGATGACAGAGGTTCTGATTAGTCAACAAAATGATAGAATAGGTATTAGGACTATCTTGTACCTCACTGGTACAATTAGGAATAATTATGCTCTAATTGCATTTTGAGAAAAAAGTTTTATTTTAACAGGAAGGGTGAAGCTAGGTGATGAGAGAGAGAAAGAGAGAGAATGGGGGGGGCATGGAGGCAGATGTTCATGTGTCTCCACCAGTCAAAGATAGTTTATATGTCTAGGCTGGGTATTGGGTTACACTTCTGACTGAGCATTACCAAACTTATAAAGCCTTGGATTAACATTTAAAAAATGTATAAAAGCAAAAAGGAAAAGGGGGCATGGGATAGGGGTTTTCTAGGAAGGGGAAATGGGGAACGGGAATGGCATCTGAAATGTAAATAAAATATTAAAAAAACATGTTACAAATCGATATTGTTTCTGTAAAAAAAAAAATTTAAAAATAAAACCTGAATAGAAAAAAAAAAAAAACTAAAAAAAATGTCCCTCAGGGGACATTGCCAGGTCTTTGAAACCATACAATGCATCTGCAATTGTACAAGGGAAAGTTATATTATGTTAGGCATGACTATAACCTGATTATTGTTTTCATTTGGAAATTAAACATGGCATCAGGAGATATGGTTATGTGTCAAGTTGAAAAAGGGTGGACCTGTGATAGATATTCTTTTTGTCGATTTTGTTGACAATCTGGAATTAACTAAAAAACTTGAGCAGCTGGACACAATTGTGAGGAATTTTTCTTAATTCAGATCACTTAAGGTCAGAAGACCTCACCTAAATCTTGACCACACATTCTTATATAGGCACACAATATACATTATGTGTTCAACTGATTTTGAATATTTTTCTTATATAAAGGGAATGGAATAAAGGTGTTTCTTTTTGCCTGCTGACCATCATTCTCACTGGCAATCTAAATATCCTGCTGCTGAGGCATTCCTTCATGTGCATTAGAGCCTATTTCCTCAGAAATCTGATGTTTATTGAAGACCAGACATAACAGTCAGCCCTTGTAGACTTAACTACTACTAGATTCTTGGACTTCCCATCTGAAGACAGCTATGTTGGACTAGTTGGGCTGCAGCCTGTACAACACACTGATAAAACCCCCTTTATACACGTAGATCTATTCTTTCAGTTCTGTTCATCCAGAGGACCTGTATTTAAACACATATTGTATAGTATGCATTTGATTTCTATAACTTGGTCTTCAAAGCCACATACTTCTGCTTCAACTTTATTCTAGTCATTGAAAGTGAGTTGCTAAGTCCAGCCTATGCTCTGCCAGAAGCAAGAAAGGATATTGGAGCATATTTTCAAACTATCATAATACCTCTTTACCATTGATTTTACTGATCTTACAGATTTGGGGGAAATAAGGCAAAGAGGTTAAGACCACGTGTTCTCAAGTCAAATGTCAAAATTACAATTCTGGATCTAATGGACCTTACATTGTGACTTTGAGCCACAGACTTGGTGTCTTGCAGGTTCTGTTGTGTTTTGACTGGTTTTTTATAGCTGGCAGTTTCTGAACCAAAACATTACAGCTTATATGCCTCTCTGTGTTCCCCCAGTAGATGGTGTGGCCCATGAGGGATAGATTTGTGTCCCCTTAGAGATAGGTTCTGTACAGAGGGAAGAGAGACAAACTCCAAGATTCCAAGCATCCTAAGGGAACCTCATGTTTGTTTTCTTTCTCTAACCACAAAGTAGAAGCATGAGGAAAAAGCCAATTGATTTTTTATGGAAAATGCCTTCCTGACCATAGAAACATGCAGTGAACACTAAGTAATTCCCTCATAGGAGCTTAGAGGAAGTTCTTGGAGGGAAAAGCACCTTGGAGACAGGATCCCTTCCCCTGAAGCTTTGACACCAGAGGCCTGGGCACTCATTCCAAGTTCAAACAATTTCACAAGGGAACTGTTAGCAATTTCCACACACTAAAGTACATTTCCAGAAGCATGTGAATTTGAGGGACACTTTTATTTGGGCAAAGAAAAGCCAAGGGATGGTTGACTTGAAATTTCCTGAGCACCTAAGGGCAGTTATTTTACTTGGCAAGGATAGCATGAAACATGGCTTCCTTTGTTTTCCTGTACTGTGAGTGCTGAGGGGAATCTAGGCCTATTTGCTCTATTACAACGATAAAGGATGTTCCAAATGGTTGCATGTCAACTCCAATAAACCAACAACTTTTATTCCCCACAGAAGTAGCAGATATTATTAATGTTGTTATGAAAAGTAACGCTTGGGATGGGGTGAGGGGATCAGTCAGTTAGATGGTTCAGTGGGTAAAGGCACTTGCTGTCACCTGGTGACCTGAAGTTGAGTCCCAGAATTTGCATGGTAGAAAGAGAGGACTAGATCTTAAAAGTTGTCTACATGCACAATATGATATGTACATTTCTGCATGCACATTTGCACACACACACAAGCAAATGCACACCCATGTTCATGCATGCATGCATAGACACACACACAAATAAAGAATAAAAAAAAGAAATGAACAAATAAATTTTAAATAATAAATGATACTGAGGCCTGGATGTAACTCACTAAGAAAGTCCTTGTACAGAATTTGTCAGACCTTGAGTTCAATGCTCACAAAAAATGCAAGAGGCTTAAAGAAGTTTTTATGCATTGCCCTTACAACTCTTCCATAGGTGCATCATCTTCTTTGTTTACTGTTGGCTTAACATTTTGTACCAGCATGTCTATTCATCATTTTTTGCCCAGGCCTGTAACTTAGCAATATTGGAGGGCAGTGTCTACATTATAGAAGATGCATAAAAATAAATTACACTGAGTATAGTGACACATGCCTTTAATCACAAAACTGAAGCAGGTGGATCTCCAATGAGTTCAAGGTCAGCCAGGGCTACATAGTGAGACCCTGTCTTTAAAAAAGATGGGGTGCTGCAGTGGAGGTGAGAGAGAGAGAGGGTTGGCTCTGACCCTCCCTGGCCCAGGCTGACCAACTCAGCTACCACCCAGGCCCAGATCTAGGCCTTTGAGTTGGCCCACCCCAACATCTACTACTCCATTTATGAACTGCTGGAGCATATGAAGGGGCCATTCCTGCGGAACCAGAGTCACAGGATCTCCATGACTCTGGGAAACAGCAGTATATCTGGTAGCAGTCCAGTATTGATGATGTGGCAGAAGCCAGAGGCCTTGATCCAAGCCAATGTGTCATTGCAGTGAACATTTGCATGTGAAGCTCTTTGGGCAAAAGGGTATACTGCGTGATACATTGCAGCTTCCCAAATCACTACAATGAAAGATGAGGAGGTGGGCAGAATGAAGCAGAGGAGCAGTGAGTGTACAACTGTGATGGGTATGAGAGAAGGCTACAGTTAATGGAGGAATAGGGCAGTCCTCAGTAGGATCAGTAGGAAGATGTGTAGTGCCCTGGAGCTCAACAAGCTGCCCAGCTTCATGATCACCCCTAAGGGAAAGGATGGTTCCAATGAAGAGTGGCCCATTTACTGGACTGGACCTCTTCAAAAGACCTTCATGGCCCCTACTTCTCTCAGAGGCCATTCTATCTGTGTCCTATGCTTTGGCAAAAGGCTATGTTGATATTCAATGGTCATATTGCCACTGGAGATCAAGAAAAGGTCCTTGGCATATGCGGATGCTGGAGACCATGTGGATATTTGTGCTCTCTGCTGTTGCCAGAAACCATGTAGAAGTCCAAGACCCATGCTCCTTGCTGACTAAAAAGGACAAAGAAGATACCCCTGCAATGGTATTAGTTACTGAAGATGCATTTTTGAGAAAGAACATAGAAAGCCTCTGTGATAACACCTATCTTTATCCACTCAAAAAGTCACAGCTTAAAAAGGAAGCCATTTGTCTCTGACTCTGTTGCCTGCCTTTGAAACAATTTCCTCATATTGGGCTGCTTCATCTAGCCTTAATAGGAGAGAATGCGCTGGCTGGGTCTTACAGCAACTTGATATGCCAAGGCTGCTTGATATCTCTTTTCTAAAAAGAAAACAGAGGAGTGAATAGAAGAGAAAGAGAGGAGGCAGGGAGGCACTGGGATGGGAAGAGGAAGGAAAAACTGATTGGGGATGTTAAATAAATAAATAAATAAATAAATAAATAAATAAATAAATAAAATCCATCAAAAAGAACTCTTAAAATGTGACTGCGATGCTGAAGTGTAGCTCTGCAAATGGCTTCTGGAGGGAGGCAGGGGGAGAAGGACTCAGTTTCCTTCAGGGGCCTGGCCACTGGGAGTTTGGCCATGCTCCAGCGAGTATGTGGGCAACACAAGATGGTATTGATTTTTGTTTGTTTGTTTGTTTTCATTTTTCCTTTTCTTCTTTTTCTTTTTGGGGGAGGATCAAAAGAGAGAGAAGAGACATGTGAGGACTGGGAAGTGAGGGTGATGAGGGTACATGTTGCCAAGATTCCCAAATAATCAATAAAAATATCATGTTGGAAAAAAGAAGTAGAGAAAGGAATTTATAAATATAATACCCAAACTTCTGAACTCTTTCATAATTGACTTGTATGTCTGAGAAGGATGTCCTGAGGTTCCTCTCTCCTTAAGGTGAGTCTTCTAAAGATCCCCACTTACTTCTCTACTCTGTAAAGGCTAAAACTTTTTCTCATCTCATGCAGATGGAGTAGGTGGAGGGATGGGATTCTTTCTATATTTGGTTTCAAGGGCGGACACATGTCATGTGCTTGACCTGACTCTTCAAAGCTTCAACCATCAGAGTGCTGAGGCAAGTGTCAAGAGTTTGCCATTACCCGCACTTGAAATCCACCACTTTCTTCACTTCCAAGGCGTATGCACTTATAAATTATTCCTACCCACTTAAGCCAGCTTGAATTGGATTTTTCCCTTGTCATCACAAGGAGTCATGACCTAATTGCAGAGATGGCAGCCTCCTCTGCCCACTTGCTGTACATACCAGGCAGTCATCTGCACTTTCACAGTGTCGTTTCTTCTGGTGGATAGGAATCTAATCCTTTCCAGATTCTCTTAAAACTATATACCCCTTTTCAGTTAAGGGGAAGTAGAATGCCATGGTATAAAGGGTAATAATGGTCTCAAGTTGTGGTTAGCTTGGAGTGGGGGGTGGAAGGGAAGAGTAGTAGAGGGAATATGGTGAGAAATAACTAACAATAAAGACCTTTCCAAGTTATGTAGGAACCTTCTACTGTATAAGCTTTCTAAAATATGCATACAACTTCAAAACAAGAGATAAAATAGAGTTAAAATATAACAAAGTAGCAATGCCCTACTAGACACCATGGGCTAGCAGTAAAAAGCCCAGGGCTAGTCATGGGTTATTTCTTTTGTAGTTGTTGGACAGCTAGGTCCTATAGACTCTCAAACATAGCATGCTATTGACAATGCTCTTGGTTACTATCCAGAACTTGAACACAGGACAATGCTTTTGAAGACTCTATATACTTGAGTCACAGAACATGAAGAAGTCAAGCTCTGACTCACCTGGCAGCTTCACCCTACTGACTACCTTTCACAGTGTTTTAAGGTGCCATGTATACTACTGAAGAAGAACAGTAAGCATCAATATTACTCCAGCTATAAACCTTATGGACTACAATAATGACTGGTCTAGCAACTCATGAACACTGGTACAATAGTGGCACAAGTGACATGGGAATAACCAACAACTCTCTTACTGAATTAAAGTCCCACTTCAAAAGATAAAATCTATACCTGGCACTAATATGGGGATCAACATCCTGTGGCTAGACAGGTCAGATTCCCTAAGGGAGAACCTAGTACCATTATTCTACTAAATAGACATAGAATTAAACTGACTCCCAATAACTTATCATTATGCCCATAGATTAGTGCATATCAAATACCTATAGGTTAGTGCATTTCTAATTGCAGTAGATGGTGCTTAACTGAAAGATACACAAGTGGCTGAAGTGTAAAGAGTAAGAAACTGTGGAGGGCTAAGCTCTAAATAGAACATGTGTACTTCACCCCTCCTCCCAAGGCTCAGGGATCATTGCAGAAGATGAGGTGGAAAAGCTGTAAGAACCAAAGGCAGTGGATGATGACAAAGAAACTGTGTCTTCTGAACACACCTGGGCAACTGCACATAGGAAGTCACAGCAGTTGTGACAGCATGTTCAACACCTGTACAAGCATAAGCCAGACCAAATCCCAAGGAGTTGGTCATGAAGTCCTACGCCTAGCCAAAGAACTATTGGCAATTGTCATCAAACTTGGAATTGAAGGGTTGGCTTTTCTTAAGAGTGTGAGTCAAACATACTTTAACGAAAGGCTACATATTTAAGAATATTTAGGTAAGACGAATTATACTAGATATGTTTAAAAGAAGAAAGAAACAAAGACACAAAGACAAACAGGACACAAATTGGTATAGAAGGAGAATGAATATTGGAGAAGTTGAAGACAGGAGTTGATAATTACCAAAAAGGTACCAAATCCTCTAAGAACTAATAAGCCCATATATTTTTAAAAAGAAACTTTATACATTTACAAATAAATTTTAAAGTCATTTAAATTAAAATGTAGGAGAAAGAAAATTCACATAAATTTCTGTAAAGACTGGCATCCAGGGATGAGTCCCCTTGGGAGTCAGTGGTCCTGGAGACAACAGGCTCTCTTGCCACTTTCTCAGAAATGAACTGTTCCCTACCCCAAATCATTACTGAGTTTCTATTTCCTTGCTCTTTGTTGACACGGTTGGCAGTAAATGCCCTCTGCTCAACATCTGTATTTTGATAGCTTTTGCTTAATTATGGTTTCAACTATGTGAAACTACAGCCACTTCAAAGTCAGGTTCTGCCATCCTTCTGGAAGTGTGGCATTCCCTGCCTCACACCTACCATGGAGTCTGTTTGGCTAATGTACAGTTTCTAACCACAATTGTTCCTACTAGTTCCTGCCCACCTATGAACACAGTGAATACATAGATATTTTTAAAAATGGCTCTTGACCACCTCTGCCTTCTATTGACAATAACTCATATCGGTAAAAGAAGAATAGCACCGCTTGAAGACTTGAGGTTCTAGAAAATACAATCTTCAGGTTGGCCTGAAGTCTCAATAAAGATCCACTGAATTATCACAGAAATGGAAATTGCTTAGGAATGCACCATCAACCAACATACATGCACACACACACACACACATACACACACACATTTTTGCTCACATGGTCTATGATGTGTCTTTTAGGTCCAGACTAGAAGAAATAGAGTTTGTCTTTGTAAGAAGCCCTCAAATTTCTTGAAGTATCTTTCTTTCTGGATCATCCAAAGACTGAGACTTTACAATTTCTGTAATAATGTTTTGACTACTGTAGAAAACTTAGCCTTCTGTTTTACAAGAAATGAGTTCTTTCATGAAAATGTGGCTTGTGTATGAAATATCAAATAAAAATTGTAATGTAGCAGTTACCTAAAAATTAAAATATTACATCCTAAAGGAAAGCTTTCTAAGACTTAGAATTAAAGTCAACTCACAAGTCTCAGGAAGCCTTGAAACTTACCAAATGTATAAGACATCTCCCCCATGAACGTTAAAGCAGTAAAGACTGCTAAGAAGAGACTCTGCAATAGTGAACTTCCTTTACATTGTGCTGCGAGCTCCTAGATGCAAGTTTTATGAATCATCATATGTATTATGTTGGAGTTTTGCTGCTGCAGCTGTATTTGAGTCATTTTTGCTCCTGTAAGTAACCCTTCATTCAGACTCCCATAACTCCAACAAACTCATAAGCTAACTAAGTTAGACTTGGTAGAATCACTACTTTAATCTTGTCACAGGTTCTCTTTCAGAGATGAGTAGACATTGTTCATGCCTCCCCAGGTATTGTGTTATAAAATGTACATACTCCAAGAACAGGGGTAGAGGACACCTTAAAACTTGCTATCGACCATGTTTTCAATGAGTGTCTACAGTGCTTCTCAAGAACAACTCAGTATCTCTCTGAATAGCCCATAAAAAGATATTCAGTAATTCTGAATTAGACTACCCCATCTTTGCTGTTTCCATGACAGCAAAGACTTCTTCCAAGTATCTTTGTCCCTGTAACTAATTTGGTCCCTTGAACCACCAGGTGGAATAAAAGTAACTTTCCATATCCTAAATTTTCAAATATTTAGATGCAATGATTGAATCATTCCTTCATTAACTCACACTCCAGTCTCCAAATGATGGTCACACATTGGCAACAGTGCCAAGGCCACATGGTCTCCAACCCCTATCCTGCTTTAGAACATGGAACACAATCTTCTTGTTTATTGGGCCCAAATGAGGGACTTGACTGGCAGGAAGAATGATTCTTTTTTCCAAGTAAATCGTGCCTGAGAAACAAATGAGGTAAATGTCAAGACACAGAGCATTTTGTTTCTGTCTAAAATGGACCAAGAGCTCCCCAGAAACTTTTATCTTATAACTCCATGTTTCCCACCTTGGACCAGCTTCCCCTCTTGTTTCCTCACAGCTACTGTTCTAATCTTTGTTGTCACTATACCCAAAGTAGCCATGAATGTCGATAAATATGTTAACTCATGTTTTTGATAAGCATTGTATTATATTTATACTATGAACTAAATGATCATACCATATACCTTTAACATATATTATACTTATTTGTGAATTACCTGGGTTTCAAAAAGAAGAGAAGCAAGGTATTTTTGATAAGAAAACAGTGAAAGCATCTAAAAATTTTAAATGGTTATCTTCTGTGATAGGAAATGTATGGAAATGATGTTTAGATTAAATTTTTCAGACATTAAGAATAGATTCCCACTCTAAAGTGATATGTAACACATATATGAAATATAGTATTTAAACAAGACCCTCCCTCCTGCAAAAACGGAACCAAGATAGGAGAAAAGTATCAGGTTAGTGGCAGCTACAGTTTTTGAATACTGGATGATGGATAGAGTTGCTGTTGTCCTCTTCATCTGTTATATAATTTTAATTCCTCTGTGATAAATACATATTGTATTGTATTTTGAGAACTCAACATTTATAAAGTGTTTTTTTTTAACCTCGAGATAGGATACTGAGTTGGAAAAATCACTGACCTTGGAGTCTGGGGTCTGATGTCAGCTCCGATTCTCTTCCTCTCTGTTCCTCTGTGAACATTCAGCTCTCCAAGGGGTTAGCAGTACCTACCTCAGGAGCCATGTCAGACTTAAATGAGCTGATGTTAATGCCCAGTGCTTAAGGCTGCCTGGGAATTCTTAAATAACTGAAGAACCGAAGCTGAGACACAAAGAACAGGGATAGAGGGACTCCTCCAAGGACTCACTCAGAAGTGGCTTAAAGCCTCCAAAACCCAGTGTTTTTCCCTGTAAAGCACATGTAACAGCAGCAACTACATCACAATGTTACAAGGTTCAGTGAGAGAGAGCAGGAGGTAGCCATCTGAAGTATGAGTGCTAAAGCCTATGCACCTGTGTTTATGGAAATAACATTTTATTGAGATGTGTACAGCCACTTAGGCAATGTCTCTGGCTCCTTTTGTGCTACAAGGGTGCCCTGCCTCACTGCAAGTAACTGACAGTGTCCCCCAGTAGCTAAACTGCTAGAAGTGTGTTGACCCCTCAGACAATGTATGGAAACATCTAGAACAGTGTCTGTTATAGAAAAGACAATGTTATTATCATTATTACCGTGATTATCAACTAATTTCGTTGCTTGGAAGTAATTCTGAAAAATCCCATAGCTTGGCCCTGTTTCCCTCAGTATTAAATCTAATTAGTCTCAGTTGGATGAGTCATTTTCGAGAGTCACTCTTAAAACCTGTCAAAGCAAGTGTTCCCAGGGAAGCCCTCTGCTGTGTAGTCCCTGAATATGCATATCAGTCACCAACTTTAGGATGATAGTTTTGTCCCTGTATCTGTTGTTTTAGTACCTGGCCTAATCCCTCTCAAGATAAAGACATTTCTACTGTGCAGTCTTTGAACAGAACCTTCTCTTGCCTTGGCAATATTATGTAGTCATATCACACTTTCTTCCACTCAGGGTCATGTGACCCCAATTCCTTTGTTTTATTACTCAAGCAGTCTCTGGAGATAGGCATTATGGGCTCTAGAAATTAAGACAATATAAACCAGGAGAGAGGCAGGGATCCGGAAACTGACCTGTCGATACAACTAGACCATCCTCACACACGAAGTCAGAAGTGTGCAACATCTTCAGGTTACATGTGAGTGATGATGTCATCATCTAAGAATGCATGGTGCAGTGGATGTGATGAAATTATGGGAAACTCGATAACAAAATATCCAACATCAATTTAAGCAGCATCTCCATTTAATCTTTATCAGAAACCAAAGTAAATACTGTTGATTGTTATGTAGATGGATAGAGTGGTGTGGAAAGATCTAAAATGGACTCTCTCAGGGTACAATGATGCCTGGCAGCTCTGGTTCTCAGATGAGAACTAGGTGGAAGGGTACACATATGAACCAGAAGCTACAAACTAAAATGCCAGGGGCCAGGCTGTAGTTAGCAAATAAAATCACAGTTGTTATGTTCAAAGGGTAGCAAGAAATTTCAAGGGAAAGCCACAGGTCTCAGTTTTTAAACATCATCAGTTAATTCCCAATTTCCAAGCAATATTGTGTGAGCCAGATTGTATACATCTGCCTGGTAAATCAGGTCCAGACGCTGCAAGTGTATACCTCTTATGTATCGTTGCTCTAATCTTCAGTGTGCAGACCAATCACTTAGAGCCTTTTTATATGATAAATTCTGCTCTGAAAACTTGAGGTAATACTTGAGAATTTTTACTTCCAGCAAGCTCCTGGAGGATGCCCATGCTAGGTCTCTGTGGTCCACACACTGATTAACAGGGCTTTAGATATATGCTTGTGATTTGTAAACACCCAGAGACATCCCTGAGTAGCTTCTTAGGGATGCAGAGTCTCAGGCCACGCTGATAAAGACTGAACCTTAATGAGTCCATACCTAAACATGTTGTGTGACCAATTCTTATGTGAATTCAGGGACCCTGTCTGAAGTCGGTTGTTTTCTGCCTTGAAGAACACAATTTCAGTGTTAATTTCAATCACAGGAGTCTTAAATATGCTAATGTCTATTTTAATCACTCTAAGATAAAGCAAGACACTAGGATTTTTTAAACTTCCAAAGCTGGTTCTAGCATATGGGCAAGGTGGAAGACTTGAGGTGTTTTTATTAGATTCCTCCATGTATTGTATTTTTCCCAAGTTAGAGAAACAGAAGAACAGTATTGGAACAGTAAAGGTGACTTCAACTAAAGCCTATCATTGGGTTGCATACCCTCAAGTCAATATGTGCTTGTTCAGCCTGTGTGTCTGGGAGGAAAATGCCAAGAGGTGGCACAGAATGGGAACCATGACTCTATCCAGGTCCCAAGGAACCAACATCCCTGTTTGTTGGATGCTTCACAATTCTTCCCACAGCCAAGCTTGCCAGGAAATTAAGCCAGCACCACACTTGGCCACTTGGAGGATGATAAGCAGCTGATGCCTGCCTGAAGTGGCCAATGGCCAAAGTAACTGATCCACAGACAGCCCATCTGGTCAGGCATAGAGACCTGGCTTTGGTGCCTTGCCTGGTAGCATAGTTAAAATGCAGGGCACTCTGTTTTCTGGTTTTATAAATTAATTGGTGACCAGTTTGATGTTCCAAATAGCAACAATAACCACAGTGGGGATGACTGCCTGACGTCTACTTCTGAGTAGTGTCCAAAGGCTGTGGTCTGGTTTGCAGTCTCTAAACACCCTTGGAGCACAAGAGAAGGTGGAACAGGCCCAGGGCTTCCACTATAAGAAGCCCCAAAGCAGATAGGCTTGCTTCCAGCACAGAACTAGCCAAAAAGGAACCAAGCAAGAGCACTTCTAGGGCCACCAAGTGGACAAAGGGAAAGAACAGCAGTGAAAGCAGATGATCCGCAATGGAGAGGAAACAAAACACAGCAAACAGGTTTTGGAGGCAGACTCTGGAAAGCATCCCAGAGGACACTAGGATGCAGGTGGATACAGATGATCACGAGATGCCTGTGGCTGAGTTGATAGGCTGGGAGCCTATTTGGACAACCACTCTCATTACCTCTTTCTGTGCCTGTCAACTGGTCAACAAATATTTATCAGGCCTCTAATATGGGCTAAGCAATGGGTGGAGCTGGACTGAGGTTCCTCAATTTCATTGGTGAATACTTTGAACTTGAACTTCTAAAGGTCAAGCTATGTATTTTACAGTATTTGTGAACAAAGCTTCTGGCATTATAGATTGTGTGTTTAATACCAAGGACATCATACAAAAGAAAACATTATACAGCTACTACCTGCATGGAAAATATCTGCTGGTAAGAAAGTCAGACCGGAAACTAGAAAACAGACAACATAAATCAATGGCATATGGTGTGCAGAACAGGATACTCAAGAAGAAACATTCGTTTTACACAATTTTACACATACATGCAGTGCATTTGATCACACTCACCCCATTGTACACTGTTATCCATTCCCATTCCTGCTAGCTCCTTCCTCTCCACCCCTGACTTTTACATCATTTTTTTTTTTGTGGCCCATTGAGTTTAGAGTAGCTTTTGTGGACATGGCTAGGGGTTATCTACTAGAACAAGGGCAACTTACCAATGGCTACACCACTAAAGAAAATGACTTCCTTCTTACAGCAACTATTAGCTAACAAAGGTTCCCCCAAGAGAGGTGGGACCTCATGAGCTCTTCTCCCATCCATAATGGAATGTTGAAGGGCCCAGGTTTTGTGTGGGTTCTCTGCAGGTAATGATAGCTGCTGTTTATTCTTAGTTACAACTGGCGTGGCAGGTCCAGAAGATGAGGAATCTCAAATTAATATCTCTCTCTCTCTCTCTCTCTCTCTCTCTCTCTCTCTCTCTCTCTCTCTCTTTCTCTTTCTGTGTGTGTGTGTGTGTGTGTGTGTGTGTGTGTGTGTGTCTGTGTCTCTATCTCTCGGTCTCTCTGTCTCTCTCTATCTCTCTGTCTCTGTCTCTACCTCTCTCTCTCTCTCTCTCTCTCTCTCTCTCTCTCTCTCTCTCTCTGTCCCCTATTTAACAAAATACCATTGAATGTGTTTTGTGTTGGCTTACTACTCCTGGGCATAAGGACTGCCCTTAAGTGTACTTAATGTGACCATAGGAGAAAGCTAATTTTTCCTTTCTAAGTGGGTGTCAATCAGTGGGAAGGAGATATCATATTTGTTAAGGATGTAAACTTTTGCCCACATCCCCCTCTAAGCACTGGGACCCCATTTGACTTGAACCTGTGCAGGCCTGGTGCATGTTGCCACAGCCTCTGTGAGTTCATATGTGGGTTAGTCCTGTTGGGTCTGGAAGACATGGTAAGAAAACTTTTCTTAAAGAAAACATATTTTTCTTAGATGTGAAGATGATTGTCTAACAGACTAACATTTTTGTTGAAACTTGAAGGAAGAATGGGTACCAATTAAGCCACAGCTGTGGTATGCCCCCAACAAGAAAACACAGTGCTCTAAGACCCAGAGACGGGAAATAAAAAGGAGGTTAATATTACTGGAACTTAGTGAACAAGAAGAAACCAGCTCCTGCCAAGCCTTGTGTGTGGTACAAGAGACTTGGTTTTTATCCAAACAAGATGAGACACAAATCCAAAGCTTTAAGCAAGCAGGAGTGACTGATGAGTAAGAATAAGAACATTCTTCAGACTATTAGAAGAAACAATGCCCCTGCTGCCTCCAATAAAAGGGAGATTTACTTGGATGAACACTTTTACCTGAGTAGGGGCCATTAAGCAATCCAGGCAGTGACAACTAGCTACTTCCCCACAGTGTGATGAGCCTACCTACATTTATTTAGGTTCTGACCCTACAAGAATTTACAGGACCTGTGCCCCTTCAAATCCACTTACCTAAGTGGTCCAGCCTGGACCACATGATGCAACTGGGTTTCCCTGAGGGCTTTGCATGATTTGGCAAAATCAGCTTTGTGTTTGTCTAAGTTAATGTCTCCAACTGGAGGAACAAACATGTCAGTGTGCTACTTACATACTTGTACATCACAGCAGCCCCAGGAACGTCCCCTCAGTGTGTTCTCTGTTTGCATCTGAGTAGCAGTGGTTGACTTGAAATGAGCATCCTGTTAGCATGTGTGTACTGCGAGTATCTATCAGTATAACTGCAATGGCTAGATTTGCATACTCTATCATTCTTACACTCCCCTTCATTCTCAGTCTCCTGTGTAAGTGTATCTCTATGTCTATATATCTCTATATCTGGATACATCTATGTATAAATACATAACTAGATAGGGAGCTTCAATTTTGTTGTTCTAAATCATTCCTAACAAATACAAAAGAAGAACATGAGGAATTTGACAAAAGGGAATCTTCATGCACTGCAGAGAGGATATAAATGATTTCGGTCACATTTGAAATCAATATAAAATTTTCTCAAGAAACTAAAAGTAGGAACTTGAGAGATGGTTCAGTGGTTATGAGAACTGGATGTCTTGCAAAGGGCCCAGGTTCAGTTCCCAACACCCACATGACAATTCTCAACCATCTGTAACTCCAGTTCCAGGGAAGCTTATGCCTTCTGCCAGGCTCTGTGGGCACTACACATACATGATACATGCAGGGAAAGCATCCATACACATCTATACACATAAAAAGTTTCAGAAGGAAGAAACTAAAAATAAGTCTTCTTCCATGTAACTGTCAATATGACTCCTGACTACTTACACAAATTTCTCTACACACACACACACACACACACATACACACACACACATACAATTAGGGGTTATTGGGGTGTTTTTTGAGACAGGGTTTCTATTTGTGTAATACAGGCTGTCCTACAACTCTCTTTGTAGATCAAGCTGACCTCAAATTCATAGAGATCTACCTACCTCTGCTTCCCAAGTGCTAGGAATAAAAGTGTGCGCTACCACCAAAGTCAGTATTTTTTTTAGATACTTGCATGCCAGTGCTTACTACAACACTACTTGAGCCACGCTATGCGAATAAACTAGGTGTCTAACAACAGAGCAAATAGATGGGAGAAATAGATGGGAGAAATGTTGGGTATGTGCAATGGCAATATTTTCAGCTATACTGAAGAATGAAGTTCTGTCATGTACAGGAAAATGGATGAAATCGGAAATAATCACATTAAACTAGTTAAGCTAATATCAGAAAGATAAATATACATTTTCTCTTATTTGTGATTCTTGTGTTTTATGTTACTACATAAAAACAGAGACACACGCACACACACAATGTGGATGTACGCCTAAAACTGTCTAGGGAGACAAAGAAGTTTAACAGGAGAGGGGAGCATCAAAGAAAGGGGATGGAGGGTGTATGAATGATCTCTACAATGTGGTTTTTGACCTGACCAACACTCTTGTTCTTCATCACAGCCCCCTTCCCAATCTGTCTCTGGAATGTAGCTCCTTCTCCTGCCAGGTACTTTGTCCTTGCTAACAGGCCCTTGGTATTCCAAATATGCTCAGCATACAAATAAAATATACCTATTTTACTTTCAAGATTTTGTACAAAAATCTTGAAAATAAAAAATATACCTAAGTGTGACACTTTATTGAGTATTCTGCACCTATATCTTTGGATTGTATACTGTCTTACCACTTTGTGTTTCTGTCTATCTTTGTTAGGGTTTTACTGCTATGAACAGACACCATAACCAAGGCAACTCTTCTAAGGACATTTAATTGGGACTGGCTACAGGTTCAGAGTTTCAGTTCATTATTATCAAGGCAGGAACATGGTGTCATCCAGGCAGGCATGGTGCAGAAGGACCTGAGAGATCATCTGAAGGCTGCTAGCAGAGTACTGGCTTCTAGGCATCTAGGAGTAGGGTCTTAAAGCCCATGCCCACAGTGAAACACCTACTCCAACAAGGCCACACCTCCTAATAGTGCTACTCCCTGGGCCAAGCATATACAAGCCATCACACTGTTTAAATGCATGATATCTTCACTAACTTTCCTTTTAAAAGCACAACAAAATATATAAGGACTGGAGAGACAGCTCAGCAGTTAAGAGCGTGTACTGCTCCTCAAGCTGATATGAGTTCAACTTCTGGCACTCATGTCAAGTGGCTCACAACTGTTTGTAACTCTAGCTACAAGGGGATCCAACAGCTGTGCAGGCATCAGCACTCATGTGCATATACCTACATACAGATACACAAATGTGCACATAATTACAAAACAATAAAATAAAAAATTAATAATAAAATAAGAAAAGTAGGATATTCTGACAAGGTACTGCATGCAAGCCTTCCACTTAGTGTGTAAATATGTAGAGTGCACACTCTATACAGATCCTAGAATCAGACCCTTGGCCCTGGGTCAATGAAGAGACTGACTTTTGCAGCAGTTGAGCTGGATTTAGGATCTCCTCTCTGCACATTCTCCAAATAATTTTTAATGCATTACTGAATTTTCATTTTCTTAGTCTTATCTTTCTATGTAGTCTATGTATTTCCATAATAAACTAACCATAGACTAATGGAATTAGATCTAACATCTCCTTTAAAACACTCTTGACTGAGTTTATAGGGGATCTATTTCTTAAGTATTTGGCCAGTGGATTATAACACTGCGTAATGGGCACATTCAAATGGAAGGAGCAAATAAAGACCAAAATCCACTGTCATAGAAAATCAAGAATAAAAAATAGAAAGGGAGCATTGGAGATGCCCATTTCTCTACGCTTCCAAAATGTAATATTAGCCAAGCATCAGCAAAAAGGACAGTACTGGAGCTGGCCTACTGGAGTTGAGAGAAACTTGGTCAAACTGCAGGAGATGGAGGCATAGGGAAGGCTCAGTTGTAAAATGTAGGCTTATATTTTTCAAAACCAACTTTAGTAAACACTTCAACTTCCCTTATAGCCCTCTGGATACATTAAACTCAAAGGGGAAGAATAAGACCTCTCTTCCGTGCTGGAAAGTACAGTAGATAATTGAGACTACAACCGCCTTTATCTCTTTTCTAGATGATATGAATAACACACTTGGGTTGGAAGAGAATGAGCCAAATAACTGGTCACTCTTTAATAATCTCTGCAATGTGGTTTTTGACCTGCCCACCACTCCCATCCTTCATCACAGCCTCTTTCCCAATCTGTCTCTGGAATGTAGCTCCTTCTCCTGCCAGGTTCTTTGCCCTTGCTAACAGGCCCTTGGTATTCCAAATCAGTCTCCTTTTCAATTGCTCAAATCTCAGCATATATGTCACCTCCTTCCAGGGTCCTTCCCAGGTTGTGGTATTTTCTTCTCACATCAGCCTGCATGGTGCCCATTGACTCTGGCTGTACAATGGCTCATTTGATCATTGGCTGTCTCTCTGTCTTAACACACTTGTGACTGGAAGGAATGTCAGGGTCATTGGTGTCTAGAACAGTAAGATGGTAATTGTTCAATAATTACCATTTGAATGAAAAGCTAGTCTGGGAACTTTAGAAGTGATCAGGAAACAAAGCAATGCCTGAGGAGCATGGCTAGGCATGGCAGCACATCTGAAACTGCCACAGGAGGAGTTAAAGTAGGAGAAGGAGCTAAAGTAGGAGGAGGGGCTAAAGTAGGAGGAGGGGCTAAGGTAGGAGGAGGGGCTAAGGTAGGAAGATCATGAACTGAAGGGCAGGATGAGCTATATCTTGAGGACATTGAGCCTGGAACATTTTTCAACTATCCAATTACAAGATCAGAAAAGGAAGTTCTAAAAATGTCAAACTTGTTCCTGCATAGTTGCCACCTTTTGTGCTGCTCCTGAACTAACCAGACCCATCCTCTTGTTCCTCATTTCCTAAGGGGACAGAGGAGTACATAGCTTGTATGTGGTTGAGGAAGTTAAGTGAGTAAACCAACCATGTTCTTGGATGTCTGGCACCTAGCAAAAAACAGTAAGTAGATGTTAGTTAAATAGGAATGAAGCAATTTTTATCCTTGCAGGAAACAGGATGTTCTCTGCAGTCTGGATCCCTACTTGCTCCAGGAACACTTTTCTAGTCGTAGATGTGAAAGCTGTTGAATTCCACTGTCCCCAAAAGGAGATTTGAGGCCATTTTGCTGACCAGACAACAAGGAAAAACTCTCACTAAAGCATGGGCAAGATGGGAGGGTAACCTCATGCTGAAAGGAAAGAGGCAGTGCATGGTCTTCTCCAGCCTGGGATGTCTACATGGCACCTAGTGTCTGAGTGTTTGTTAGCCACTGTGATGAGCCTTGGTTCCTCCCCCATAGCATGCTCCTCTTCTTGGTTTCTGGATCACTCACCTGTTCTCTCATCACCACTGCATTGATCTTATACCAGAGCCCTTGAGAGATTGCTTATCTCATCAGTTCTCTTTAGCTCCCACTCCTCATCATAGAAAGAGGTATCTGCTTTGATCTAAACTCATGGCCTCTGTCTCCATTCGTGCAATGACTCTACAATTCCTTGTCTTACCCTCTGTGTTACTTTTCTCCTGGCTATTAGAAAAAACCCCAATGGCAGCCAATTAAGAGAGAATGGATTCATCCTGGCTCACAGTTTCAGGGAACTTTGGTCCATCATGGCAGAGAAGAAATGGTGGTTGGAGCATATCAGTCCACCATGGTGAGAGCTTGCAGCATGGCTTGTTCACATCTTAGCAGATCAGGATGCAAGAGCAGGACTGGAAATGAGGCAACTATAACTCACAAAGGCACATCCTTAGTGGCTTGCATGCAACAGCTAGACAGTATGTCTTAAAGCCACTAGCTAAGAACCAGTTACTCAGTGCATGACAGTGTGATAGATACATCCAAACCATAACAATTTTCAAATCAGCAATGGCTTGAAAGGTGGAAAACAAGCATTTACAGTTCAAAACACTGATCACCTATGTTATACATGTGTTTTGTGGACTCTGAAGAAAGCCTTGGTTTGAATCCCAGAGCTTTTAGGTTGTAGCTAGAAGAATTGATGCCTCAGTTTCCCCATCTCATGAGCTGGAGATAATATCTACACAGCATTTATTACCTGCTGTTTACAAGGTTCTTGGCTGTTGTTTCAGATGCATTACCTCATTTAATCTTCATCAATGAAGCTGTTAAGGATGATTCTTATTTTATAAATCAAAATACTCAAGTCAAAATAGATTAAATAACATTCCTAAGTCCATCCCATCAAAACAACCAACAGTCACCTGCTGAACCATCTCTCTATTTCTGTCCATTGGAACAAGTAGTTCTTACGTTAAAGCCAATCTTCACACAGGCATTTTGCTTGTCAGCTTTGTCTTTAGACAGTTCTGTGGGTCAACGTCTGTACCTTCTTTCCATCTACCTGACATTCTCAGTGGATGCCTGTGCCACCAATTCTCACAAAACTAAACCCAAAGGTCAGCTAAACAGACCTGCTTGGAAGCAAACTGCAGGTATTCTTAGCCTTGACATTCAGCAAGAAACAACAAGAACAACGTTTCTGACTCTTGGTAATCGGTGTGCATCTTGAGAAACAGATAAACAGCTCAAAATGTAACACAGCAAATACTAATAAGTATAATGAGGAAAGATATAGCAGGGTAGACCTCAGGGCTCTTCAATTTCTCTGAAGCCCCTGCTCACTGCCTTAAAGCAGTCATGCTTTGTGACCCACCATCTGACATCAGTAGTCTTTCCAAGTGGCCAAGAAATTTCAGAGCAGATAGAAGAGTAACACTTAAAAAATCAACTCTGCAGAACAGATGGCTTAGTTATTCCATGCCAATTAAATCAACGGTTCAGCTGTCTGATCCATTGCTCAGTGATCAAGCTGCAGAGAGCCTCTTGTGCTGGTGCAGATATCTGATTTAATGTAAAAGACGCTAATGGAGACAACCGTGAGGGTCACACCAACAATATTGAGATTTAAAAAAAAAAAACTGATACAATAGCAACATAGGGAGGCAAAAGAGCAAGTGGAGATGATGGGATGGTAAGTGACAGGGGCACCAAAAAAGCTTTATGTAATTAGAATGATTTGGGGGGTGACAGTGCTAAGTATTCAATCCTCTTAGGCACATTTTATTATACTGATGCACGTACTTTGTGCCAGATTCTGCTAAACACTGCATACTAGAAGGAGGAGCTCCTAGATAAGATGCTGTTCCTGTTTCACAGAAGCTCACAGTCTATAGCTTGAAACAGTCTCAGAAACAGACAGCTGTAGTCTAAAGTACCAGGATAAACGGACAGCACTATGACTCTGGTCTAATCCTGTTTCTCCCCAATTCTTAATAAGTAATTCAGATGTAATAAGATCTACTTGGTCTAAGATCAACAAGGCTCTGGCACCACACATGGTATAATTTAGCACCAGAGTTTGTGTATTATAAAATAACCGAGTTAAGACAATAGTGATCATCTTAGAGGGGACACAGGGGAAGGCCGCCGGTGTTTGTGCTCATAACCCTACCTCCTACTTCAGTCATGCTGAGAAGAAAGAAATCCAGGATAGGACCCGAGAGTTTGAGAGGTAGACCTAGGCTGACCTGCAGAATTTTCTCTCCTCTCTGAAATTAATAATAGATAAGTGTTTGTCGGCCAAGCACTGAGTAATAAAATGCCCGAGGCTCTTCTGGTGTTGAGCAGGAGCTTTCTGAGGCATCGATAATCAAAAAAGAGAGGCAGGGGCCACTCCGAGGAGACATTTAAGTGAGACATTCTCTTGGTTTTATTCATTGGAAAGCATTCTCTTGTCACTTCCAAAGCTCCAGGACAGCATCATTAAAACTGACAGCTTCTCCAAATGTGAACTTGGTGTGAAAATAGCCAAATAGAGGAACTGACAAATAGAGAGTCTAGAAAAAGGCTCACATGGATGTGTTTAATATATTGTAAAAGCAGGACTTCAGGATGGTGGTGATGGGATGATTTATTCACTAAGTATGGTTTAGGCATAGGGTAGACACCTACTATTTACCATACTCAAAGATATATTCTAGATGTATCAAGAAAACAGAAACAGGTTGAGGAGATGGCTCAGTTGGTAAAATGCTTGCTGCCAAACATAAAAACCCAAGTTAGGATTCCATCACCCATGTAAAAGCTGAGGGTAACAGCACAAATTTATATCTCCAATACTAGCTATGGTGGACACATCGAAGGGTACTAGAGGAGTTGATGATCAGCTAGTCTAGCAACCTGGCAAAACTTCAGATTTAGTGGGAGAGCCTATTTAAAAAAAATAGGTTGGAGAATGTCTTAGTTATGTTTATATTGCCATAACAATATAAACCAAGATCAATGCAACTTTTTTTTTCATTTTCTCATGGTTCCTACATTTCTTATATTACTTTTATTTTTTAAGGTCCAGTTGTACCCCCATCCCAGTCTTCCCTCCCACAGTTCCTCATCCCATTCCTCCTTCTGCCTCCCCCAACCCTTGTCTCCAAGAGGATGTCCCCTTTGCCAGGCCTCCTCACTCCCTGGGGCCTCAAGTTCCAGCAGTTCTCTGCTGTATATGTGTCAGGGACCTCAGACCAGCACATGTATGCTGCCTGGTTGGTGGCTCAGTGAGAGATCTCAGGAGTCCAATTTTGTTGAGACTGCTGATTGTCTATGGGGTTGCCCTCGTCCTCAACTTCTTCCAGACTTTCCCTAATTCAACCACAGGGGTCCCTGACTTCAGACTACTGGTTGGATGTAAGTATCTGCTTCTGTCTCAGTCAGCTGCTTGTTGGGCCTCTCAGAGGGCAGCCATGTTAGGATCCTGTCTGTAAGCACATTAGTAATAGTGTCAAGCCTTGGAGCCTTCTCTTGAGATGGATCCCAAGTTGGGCCAGTCACTGGACCTTTCCCTCAGTCTCTTCTCCAAAGTATATAAAGAACCCAAGAAGCTATACTCCAAAAAACCAAATAACTCAATCAAAAAATGGGGTATAGAACAAAAAAATTTACAACAGAGGAATCTCAAATGGCCAAGAAGCACTTAAAGAAATGTTCAAAGTCCTTAGTCATCAGGGAAATGCAAATAAAAATGACCCTAAGATTCCACCTTACACCAATCAGAATGACTAAGATAAAAAACTCAGGTGACAGCACATGTTGGAGAGAATGCAGAGAAAGGGAAACAATTCTCCATTGCAGGTTGGATTACAAACTGGTTCAACCACTCTGGAAATGAATCAGGAGGTTCCTCAGAAAATTGGAAATAAATCTACCTGAAGACCCAGATATATACTCTTGGGCATATACCCAAAAGATATCCCACCATACCACAGGGCCACGTGCTCCACTATGTTCATAGCAGCCTTATCTGTGATATCAGAAACCAGAAACAACCCAGATGTCCCACAACAAAAGAATGGATACAGAAAATGTAGTTAATTTACTCAATGGAATACTATTCAGTTATTAAGAACAAGGACATAATGAGTTTTTCAGGCAAATGAATAGAACTAGAAAATATCATTCTGGGTGAGGTATCTCAGACCCAAAAGGACATGCATGGTTTATACTCATTAATACGTAGATATTATCCAAAAAAGTACAGAATACCTAGAATACAATCCACAGAACTCAAGAAAGTTAACAAGCAGAAGGGCCCAAGTGAGGACGCTTAAATCCCACTTGGGAGGGGGGAGAAAACAATCACAGGAGGCAGAGGGGGGAGAGACCTGGGTGGGAGAGGGGAGCGGGGGGGGGGGGAGAAGGGGGAACATGATTAGGTATTGGGAGGTGGAGACAGGAAGGAAGCCCTAAAGGCTAGCAGAATGAATAAAAATATGCAACCTGGGTGGGGGAGGTGGTAGGTGGGGAACCCTCTAGAAAGTACCAGAGAGCTGGGTGGTGAGAGACTCTCAGGACTCAAAGAGAGGAACCTTAGATGAAATGCTCAACAGTGGGAAGAGGAAACTTGTAGAGTCCACCTCCAATAGAAAGACAGAACATCAAGTGGAGGGACGGGGTTGCCATCCCCCAGTCAAAAACTCTGACCCAGAATTGCTCCTTTCTAAAAGAATTGCAGGAATCAATGCAACTTTTAAAAGAAAATATTCAATTTGTGGTTCACAGTTGTAGAGTGTTATAGAGCATGACCATCACAATAGGGAGCATGGTAGAGAAAAGCCAGCCAGCATGACCATGGGACAGCAGCTGGGAGCTCACATTCTTATCTGAAAGTAGGAGACAGAGAGACAAAGAAAGAAAAAGAGAGGGGGAGTTAACTGTTAGAAACATAGTTGTTTTATATATATAAAAAAAATACCTTGCAGACTCTTCATAAATGAGATGAGAAACCCTCAGAAGTTTTGAAGAAGAATATTAATAAGTTTAACCACAGAACTTAAGGATACCCTATATGTCTTAAAATATCCTAAAGAAGTTCAAAGGGGAGGTTGAAAGATGAAACAATAAGATTAGCAACACTAAAACTTGATAGGAAATTGGGCAAATGATGTTAATGGCAACACACACACATACACTCACACACACACACACACACACACACACACATCAAAAGATGTTTGATTTATATAAAAATGAGGATACTGTAAATGTTCTGGAGGTTTTCTCCAGTAGGATAACAGAGTTAAGGTCAACATAAGCTCAAAGCAAGCATAATACTATTGATGAGCACCAGTGCCAGAAGCTAGTGGGAAATTCCTAGAAGGCAATCCAATAATATATTGAATTATCTTTATGGACAGTTACATAAACTTCTTTCAAGAAATCTAGGTAAGTGCCTAGAAAAATACACGTGCAAAAAGTTGTCTATATACCGCAGACTGCATGTGTGTCCCCCACCCATAGCCTACATACCACAGACAACCTATGTGTGCCTCGTCTCATAGTCTATATACACACGTACTACATGCCCACCTCATGGTCTGTATACTATAGACAGAATGTGTATGCCCCACCTCAAATTCACAAATTAAAATTCAGTCCTTAATGAGATGGCACTTGGGGAAATAATTCAGTCAGGATGGTAGATTCAGTAAGAATTATTCCACCACTTTACCTACTTGAGCCACATAAAGCTGCAAAGAAAGTACACTGCTTCGGGAAGAGAGCTCTCAGCTGACCCCAACCATGATGGTATCCCAAGCTCACAACTTCCATAAGCACTGCATGACATAATTGTTATTATTTTTTTTTTTTTTTGGAGCTAAGGACAGAACCCAGGGCCTTGTGCTTGCTAGGCAAGCAGTCTACCACTGAACTAAGTTCCCACCCCACCCCATTAAAATATTCATTTATTTATTATTGTAATGTATTTATTTATTATTATATGTGAGTACACTGTCACTCTCTTCACACACACCAGAAAAGGGCATCTGTGTGAGCTGCCATGTGGTTGCTAGGAATTGAACTCGGGACCTCTAGAAGATCAGTAAGTGTTCTCAACCACTAAGACATCTCTCTAGCCCCAGAGGTATTGTTTATTGCATAATCTCATCACTCTGTGGTAATAGTCTGGTATTTGTATGACAGCCTGGATTAAAACAATATAGCTTGGCCAGCCAGTGGTGGTGCATACCTTTAATAGCAGTTCTTGAGAGGCAGAGGCAGGTGGATTTCAAGACCAGTCTGGTCTACAGAGTGAGTTCTAGGACAGCCAGGGTTATAAAAAACCTGTCTCAAAAAACAAACAAACAAACAAACAAAAACAAACAAAAAACCAATATAGCTTGGAACGAGGATCCATGTGGTCCCTGTCTGCAGCCATGTCTGCATTGCCATGATAAATTGTATCCCTATGGAACTATAGCCTTTCTCTTTTAGGTTAATTTTTCAGAGTGTTTTGTCACACTAACAAGAAAAGAAACTAAGACATATGGTATGATGCTATTTCTGTTAAAAACAATATCATGCAAACGCAATGCTAATTTTTAAACAAACACATAAACATAATATGTAGATAAAATTATGTATGTAAGTGTAGGTATAGATGTAGGTATACATACCATTCTGTAGCTATAGACACAGACATTTGTTAATGTACAACAAATTGGAAAGATAAATATCAAACTTATAGATTTCCAAAACTGGAAAGATATATACCGAAGATATATAGCCCATCAAGACTACATCTGTGATGGGGTTGTAAAAGTGTAGACACAAAATGGGAAGGGAACTTCACTATGTATTTTGCACATACTTAATTTTCAAAATAATATCTTATTATATCTCTTTGATAGTTTTGTACAATATATTTTGATCATATCTATCCTCTCTTCCCTAACTCCTCTAAGATCAACTCTTCTACCCTCACCTCCCACCACACTAAGATTTGTGTTTCCTTCTATTTTATTTTTATCCCACTAGGTCCAACTTTTGTTAACAAACTAGTCTTGTGAGTCAAGTCTGCTCTAGAGTGTGGTTAACCAACTATAGCTCACACCACTCAAGAAAACTATTTCCCTCTCTCCCAGCAGCTACCAAACATCAAGAGCTCCCCAGCTAGTAGTGGGATTTCATGCCCATCTACTCCCCTCAACTCTGGGATTTGGTCTGGCTTGATCTTGATCTTGTGAAGGTTTTCACAATCACTATGAGTTTATATGTACAGCTATCTTGTTCTGACCATAAAACAGTGCTTCTCTAAAGTTATCAACCATCTCCAGCTCTTATCATCTTTCTGTTCCCTCTTCTACAAAGACCTCTGAGCCCTGGTGAGTGGTATAATATAGAAATTGTATTTAAGACTGAGAACTCTTCAGTCTATCATGCTTTGCACCTTGACCAGTTGAGATTCTCCATGTTAATTTCTAACTAGTGTAAGAAGATACTTCTCTGAGAGTTGAAAGATTCACTGATATGGGTATAGCAGTAGTAGTCATTGGTAGTTGTTGAAACACTATGTTCATTTAGCAAAATAATAATAGTGGGTTGTAACATAGGGCTTATGTGGTGCTTTGAATATGCTTGGCCCAGGAAATGGCACTATTAGGAGGTGTGACATTGGAGTAGGTGTGGTCTTGTTGGAAGAAGCATGTCACTGTAAGGGCAAGCAATGAGACCCTCTTCCTAACCATGTGGAAGCCAGTCTTCTCTTGTTTGCCTTCTGAACATGATGTTGAACTTTCAGTTCTTACTGCACCATCCCTGCCTGGATGCTGCCATGCTCCTACCTTGATGATAATGGACTGAACCTCTGAACTTGTAAGCCAGCCCCAATTAAATATTGTCTTTATAAGAGTTGCCTTGGTCATGGTGTCTGTACATAGCAGTAAAACCCAAACTAAGACAGCTTATGACATACCTAGGCACAGGTTCTTGACCCTGTTAAAAGTATCAGGTATGGAGTACATATCATGGAATGGGCTTAGATCCAATTAGGAAGAGGTTGAATATTCCATAATATTCATGCCTCTATTGCAACTGTGAACACATTTCATTGGATATGTCATTATTGTAGTTCATATAGTTCATAGCTGGGTGAGACTTTCTCCAGTAGCATGAGCAGCACCTTCTAGGACTATGAGAGCTAGCCAGTAGGGCTGACGCTTCTAGGCAATTACCAGCATAATATTTTCCATGTTTTGTGAGTCAAGTATGTGTTGTCTTCAGCAGTCGGCCTTTACTCTCAAGTTCTGTAGATAGTCAAGAGTATTGGCAATATCCTGTAATGCTTGGGGGTTGTCTAAAAAACTCATTGAACAGTTCAATAAAGAGGTAACCCATTCTTGATACTGGGGTTTTTATTTGCATGTGGTGTCTAGATGGGGTTCTGTCCCCTCTATTATAGAGTAACTCATCATATGCATATAAAAGTTTCTACAGATTTAGGTTCCATATTTTTTCAAAGTGCCTTTAGTGTTAATTATCCCTACCCATGTTCTTTTCTCTACACTGTCTGCCTATCTTTCACCCCACTTCATTTTTTTCTAGTTCACTGTTCTTTTTCTCCTTTTTATATAGCTATATTCTATGTCTTCGCAATGGTAAGATACTTTCCTCACCCACAGCTCCTTCCTAGTTTCCTAATTCCTATGGGTATTCCAAATTGAATACACATATCTGAAAAATCAGGCTAACATCACATATGAGAGAAGATACAATGTTAGCCATTCTGGGGCTGGGTTCCCTTACTCAGTATGTTTTTAATTTCATCAATTTACATGGGGATTTCATAATTTCACTTTTCTAACAATTGAATAATATACCGTCGTATAAATGTACCACATTTTCATCATACATTCATCAGCTCATGCACATCTAGGCTGTTCCTATTTTTTGGTTATTGTGATCAGCAACAAACATGGGAGAATAAGTATTTCTTTTTTTTTCTTTTTTTTAATTTATTTTTATTGGATATTTTATTTACATTTCAGATGCTATTCCTTTTCCCCATTTCCCTTCCCTAGAAAATGCCTATTCCATCCCCCCTTCTCCTTTTTGCTTTTATACAATTTTTTATGTTAATCAAAGGCTTTATAAGTTTGGTAATGCCCAATAACAAGACGCCCATACAATCAGAAGTGTAACCCAATACCCAACCTAGATATATCAACTATCTTTGACTGGCTAAGACACGCAAACATCTGCCTCCATATCCCCCCCTCCTCCTCTCTTTCTCCTCCTCTTCTCCTTATTTCTTTTCTTCCTCTCCTTACTCCTCCCACCTTAGTTCCACCTACATATCACCTTTCCTGTTAAAATAAAACTTTTCTCTCAAAATACAATTAGAGCATATCTATACCAATTTGTGTCAGTAAGGTACAAGATAAACCTAATACCCAGTCCATCATTTTGTAGACTAACCAGATCCTCTGTCATCCCTCCTAACTAAAAGACTTAGTTCTGAACCTGGCTTTTTTCTTAGCTTTATAATGAATGTCAGCTGAAAACCATCCTCTCAAATCTTTTCTCTCAAAGTAAATAGCTGGGATTGGCTATTAGACTATAAGTCTTCAACCCCATCAGAAATCCAGAATGACTAAGTTAACTGAAATTATGAGAAGCACAAAGCATAGCTTCTAAAACTTAGCCAATTTATAGAGTCCGCTGAACACCTGGACAGTCGCTATACTGCAAAACATTGGAGCATCTGGTCTTCAACCTTCTGGCCCAGGATCATCTGACAGACCTAGTGATGCAGAATTATTAAGGGCTGATTACTCTGACTAGGCAGATATAATCAGTCGACTATTCCACGAGTGTGTCCTTTTCTGGACAGTAATTTTTCTGTAGATGAAAAGAGGCAATTCTTGCCTAGTGGCTGTCTCACCACAACTGGAGTAACTCCAAAGATGCTCAATTTCTTCTTATAATCTAAGACAGAAAGCTGTCAGGGGCAGACATGTCTCTAATCAAAATGAAGATCAATACAGAAATGTTTGTAATGTCAATTCTGTGGACTTCTGACGTTTTGAAAACCAACTATCCATGTAAGGCAATCTGGACTGTTGTCTGTTAACTCCTCTCAGCTATTTCTAAAGAAAATATAGAAAACACCCTAACAATACACTCAGAGCCCTGAATTTGCTACAGTCCCTTAACTCACAGGCTAACCATCTCAAATCAGAAAAGTTGAAGAAGAACTGGATATAAGTCTTGCATTCCTAAACGTGTTATATAGGCACAATGCCTATGAGAGTAACAATATTAATCTCACTTTTATATTAATAAGATGCTCATACCAGTGAAAACCTTAAATTTGAAATCAAAGTAAATTTTGTACCATTTAAGAAATTATAACTTCATCTTAATAACAATTATATTTATTTCTACCAATAGGTTATGGCTAAGCAATGAATCCTAGCTAATCCTCCCTGTTCCACCAAAACCACTACTTTTCCCTAGAAAGACAGCCCAATATTAACCACCTCAGTCCCCAAGCCCAGGGAATAGGGTCACCGACTCTTCATTAACTTCTTCAAGATGATTGTGTGTGTTAAGATATTAGAAGAGGGGCAGAGGGAAGAGTAAATTGATAAGCCTCTGACACTGTGTCTTCACTGCATCCAGCTGGAATTCCAGGACATCAGAGGTTCGAGCAGGTCTGCTCAGCTTGCTTGATGAGTAGATACACCAAGGCTGTGTATTCTGCAATATACAATTCTCAAAACAAATTTTAGTATCAAGATAATTTTTTGTTTGAATTCTGGAATCCAGTCTTCTGGCGGCCTGCCTCTGTCATGTCTAAGCCATATAATTCTGGGAGTTTCTATGACAATGTGCTCCCACCATCCTCCCACTCCCGCCTCCCTGCTCTCAAAATTCCCCAACACGAGGGAATCCAAACATTCAGGCATCAAATCCCTCCACTTCCACTGATGCCTGGCAAGGCCTCCCTCAACTACCTATACAGGTGCAGCCATGAGTCCCTCCCTTTGTGTTCTCAGGCTGGAGATTTTAGAATGGCTACTCCAGCTTGTTTCTTAGGATCATTTGCTTGAAAAATTGGTTTCCAGCCTTTTACTTTAAAGTAGAGTCTGTCTTTGTCACTGAGGTGGTTTTCCTGTATGCAGCAAAATGCTGGGTCCTGTTTATGTATCTAGTCCTTTAGCCTATGTCTTTTAATTGAGGAATTGAGTCCATTTATGTTAAGACATGTTGAGGAATAGTGATTGTTGCTTCCTGTTATTTTTGTTATTAGAGGTGGAATTATCTTTGTGTGGCTATCTTCTTTTGGATTTCTTGGAAGAGGGTTGCTTTCTTGCACTTTCTGGGGTATAATTTCCCTCCTTGTATTGGAAGTTTCCAGCTATTATCCTTCATAATTCTGGGTTTGTGGAAAGATACTGTATAAATTTGGTTTTGTTTTGGTTTCTCCATCTATGGTAATTGAGAGTTTTTCTGGGTATAGTAGCCGGGGCTGGCATTTGTGATCTCTTAGGATCTGTATGACATCTGTCCAGCATCTTCTAGCTTTTATAGTATCTGGTGAGAATTCTGGTGTAATTCTGATAGGTCTGCCTTTATATGTTACTTGGCCTTTTTCCCTTACTGCTTTTAATATTCTTTCTTTGTTTTGTGAACTTGGTGTTTTGATTATTGTGTGGCAGGAGGTATTTCTTTTCTGGTCTAGTCTATTTGGCGTTCTATCGGCTTCTTGTATGTTTATGGGCATCTCGTTCTTTAGATTAGGGAAGTTTTCTTCTATAATTTTGTGGAAGATATTTATTGGCCCTTTAAGTTGGGAATCTTCACTCTCATCTATAACTATTATCCTTAGGTTTGGTCTTCTCATTGTGTCCTGGATTTCCTGGATGTTTTGTGTTAAGAACTTTCTGCATTTTGTGTTTTATAGATAGATATTCTTTGAGATTTGTGTCAATATTTTTTATGGTATCTTCTGCACCTGAGATTCTCTCTTCTATCTCTTGTATTCGGTTGATGATGCTTGTGTCTATGACTCTTGATTTCTTTCCTAGGTTTTCTATCTTGAAGGTAGTCACCCTTGGTGATTTCTTTATTGTTTTTACTTCCATTTTTATGTCCTGGATGGTTTTGTTCAATTCCTTCACCTGTTTGATTGTGTTCTCTTGTAATTCTTTAAGGAATTTTTGTGCTTCCTCTTTAAGGGCTTCTACCTGTTTACCTGTGTTCTCCTCAATTTCTTTGAGAGTGTTATTTATGTCCTTCTTAAAGTCCTCTATCATCATTAGAAGTGGTTTTAAATCTGAATCTTGATTTTCTAGTGATATGTGGAATTCAGGACTTTCTTGTGTTGGAGAATTAGGTTCTAATGATGTTAAATACCCTGGGTTGTTGATGTTCTTGTGCTTGCCTTTCGACATCTGGATCTCCTTAGTGCTACCTGCCCTATCTCTGACTGGAGCTTGTGTTTCCTATTATCTTGTTTGTATCAGAACTGTGTGGGGTGTGTGTTACTACTGGGGTTAGAGCTGGGGCCCAGGATCTGCTCAGTGCTCAGGTACATTCAGGAAGGAACCAGTGCTCCAGGCCAGGAATGACTTCCTGGGTCCTAGTGGGTCCCAGTTACTCTCTGTTTGGGGGCAGGTATTGCTGTCTTCTTACCTAAGATACTATCCGAATTAGAACTCCTGAGAGGCCTGCTTCCTCTGGGTTCTGTGAGATTGGGGGCAGAGCTGCTGCCCGGGATCTGCTCAGTGCTCAGGCGCAGACTGGAAGGAACTGGAAGAATAAGTATTTCTGTTGTGAGATGTAGTTTTTTGGGTATATGTCCAAGAATTGTATACCTGGGTCCTGTGGTCAATCTATCTTCAGCTTTTAAAGGAATCTCCACACTATTTCTGTGGTTGCTGTATAAGATTGTATCCATACTAACAGTGAGTCAATATTCCTCATATCCATTCATCTGCTCTCACGTGTTTTATTAATTTTGGCCATTCTAACTGAGTAAGATGAAATCTCAAAGTAGTTTTAATTAGCATTTCCCTGATGTTGAACGCCTTTTAAAATATTTACTAGACATTTATATTTAATCTATCTTTCATTCTATGTTCCATTCTTTTATTGGATTGCTTGTTTTGTTGACATTTAGAGGGTTTTGTTTGGTTTTAGTTGTTTGTATAGTCTAGACATTAACTCTCTTGTCAGATGTATAACTGATAAAGATTTTTTCCATTCAGTAGGCCTGCATCTTCACTTCAGTGACAGTGTCATTGGCTTTACAGGACCTTCTTAGTTTCATGAGGTCCAATTTATCAATTGTTGGCCCTAATATAAACCTGGGTCTTAGCTGAAAAGTTCTTCCATGAGCCTATGATCTCAAGCATATTCCCTTCTTTACCTACTAGATTCAGATTCTTAGGTCTAAGTTCTTGATCTTTTTGCAGTTGATTTTTGAGTGGGTGAGAGGTAACCATCTAGTTTTTTGTTGTTGTTGTTGTTGCTACAGCTGTCTTTTGCAGCTATCCAATTTGAGCAGCTCTATTTATTGAAGATGCTATGTTTTTCTCCTGTGTGTATTTTTTAGCCTCTGTGTCAAAAATTCTATGGCTATAGGTGTATGGGCTTAGATCTAGGCCCTGAATTCTAGTCCATTGATTCAATCTATGTGCTTGTTTGTATGACAGTACTATGCTGGTTTTTATTACTATAGCTGTATTATATAACTTGAAATCTGGGTTGATGGATACAGGATTACTTTGGGTATCCTGGATTCTTTGTGTTTCCATGTGAAGCTTATAATGTTTTTCAACTTCTAAGAAGAATTTCACAGGAATTTTGATTGCAATTGTGTTGAATCTGTACAATGTTTTTGGTAGCATGGCCAAAAAATAATATGAATCTTCTAATTCATGAGCAAGAGAGATTTTTGTCTTCTGATATTTTCAATTTTTTTCTTCAACATCTTAAAATTTTTTATCATGCAAGTTGTTCACTTCCTTAACTAAATGTATTTCATGATTTTTAAGTCGGTTTTGAAGGCGATTTTTTTCCATAATTTCTTTTCTCCATATGTTTGTCTTTTGTATATAAGAGGGCTTCTGATTTTGTATGTTAATTTTATATTCTGTCATTTTGCTCAATCATTTATAAACTCTAGAATTTTTTGGTGGAGTCCCTATTGTTTGTGTAAAGAGTCATGCCATTTGTGAATAAAGATAATTTGACTTTTACTTTCTCATTTGTATCTCCATTACTTGTCCTATTGCTCTAGCTAAGACCTCGTGTACTGTGGTGAACAGGAATAAGAACAGTGAAAGTTCTTGACTTTTTTTCTGATTTTAATAAAATTGTTTGAGTTATTCTCCATTTATTATTATGATGGTTGTGGGTTATGGTATATTGCCTTTATTTTGTTGATTATGTCTCTCATATTCCTAGACTTTCTAAGATTTTTATTGTAGAAGAATCTAAAATTTTGTCAAAGTCTTTTTGTGGATCTAATGAGCTGAGTATGTGGTTTCTGTCTTTGAGTCTGTTAGTGTAATGGGTTCCATTTGTAGATTTACATATATTGAACCATCCATGTGTCTCTGGGCTGTGTTCTTGAATTTAGTTTGCAAGTTTTTATTAAGAAGTTTTGCATTTTTATTCATTACAGAGACTGCCTATAATTGTCATTTTTGTTGAGTCTTTATCAGGTTTTGACATCACAATAATACTGGTTTCATAGAAAGAAGATAGAAGTATTATATTATTTACAAAGTAATTTGAGGAGTATTGGTGTTTGCACTTCTTTGAAGATCTGGTAGAATTCCATATTGTAGCCATCTGTTCCTGATGATTTTTGATTTTAAGTTGGGAGGTTTTAATTACTACTTCTACCTCATTGATTGCTATAGGTTTGTTTAAATTTTTTTCCTCATATTGATTTAATTTTGCATACCATATATATGTACATATACATATATCTCTTCAAAATATAACATATTACACATATTACATTTTATATATTTATATACAATATATTATATATGCTATATAATATATGGCTTCTAAATTTTTTAGTTTAGTTGAGTATAGAAATTTACAGTGTATCCTTGTGTTTCTCTAAATTCACTCATCATCTGTGTAATGTTTCCCTTTTCATCTCATGATTTTATTATTTTGTGTCTTCTCTCCCTTTCCTTTGGTTAGTTTGGCAAACCATTTGTCAGTCTTTTTAATCTCTTCAAAAAAAAAAAAAAAAAAAAAAAAAAAATTTTTTCATTGATTCTTTATTCTTTGTTTGTTTGTTTGTTTGTATTACATTTGTTTCAACTCTGACTTTCCTTGTCATTTCCAGGCTACCTATTGAGGGGTTGTTTGTTCCTGTTTTCCTGAGGTCTTTGGGTACAACATGAAATTACCAACATGAGATCTCTTCAGTTTTCTCATGTAGAAACTTAGTGCTATAAACTTTCTACCTATGAGTACCTTCATAGGATCTAATAGATTTTGGTATGCTATGTTCTCATTTGGTTCAGGGAAATTTTAAAACTTACTCCATAATGTCTCTCCTGACTGAGTTTCCATTCAGTGCTGTGTGGTTTGGCATCTATGAGTTTGTGTATTTTCTTCTGTTGCTGCTGTTTAGATACTCAGCTTTGTCTTTCTGTGTAGGAATCAGGTATTATTTAAATGTTCCTAAATTTGTTGATGCTTGCTTTGTGTCCTAATAGTTGCTTTGGGAGTAATGTCCATGGGTTGCTAAGAAGAAAAATATATTTCTCAGTGTTTGGGTGGAATGTTCTATAAATATCTGTTAGTTGCACTTGATTTGTGATAACATTTAACTCCAGAGTCTCTCTATTTAGTTTTTGTCTAGATCTTCTGCCTATTGGCAAGAGTGTAATATTTGAGGTTACCCATTACCACTGTGCTGGAGTCAGTCTGTGATGTTTAGATCTAATAGTGCTTTTTAAAAAAATTATTGACGTTGGGTGCACTTAAGTTTGGTTCATAAGTGTTTAGAATTATATCTTCTTAGTGAATTTTTCCTTTAATAAGTATGTAGTATCCTCTATCTCTTCTGAAAAGTTCTGGGTTGAATTCTATTATGACAGATAAAAAATAGCTATGCCTTGTGGGGAGCCAACAGGAGGTGGCTATCATCCTTGCAGCCATCTTGAGCCATATACCCTGACAAGAGACTTGTTTACAATAGTCTACAACAGCTGAACACACTCTGATAACATCTTGTTTTAGATACCCAGGATTTTCCCTTGGGTGTGTGAGACTTAAAGGCATGACTTAAAGGTGTGATTTAGAGATAAGAATTAAAGGTGTGACTTAAAGGCGTGGCTTAGAAGTGAGATATATAAAAGGTGAGAGGCAGACAGAAGAAATTATTAGACACTTGGATTAGACACTTGACATTTGGACTAGACACTTGAAAGAAGTAACTTGGAACTGGGAAAGAGACTAGCAATTTAGGATTGGGATTAGGACCTGAGACTAGGGACTAGGAACTCAAGACTTGGAACTTGGACTAGGAAAAAGGGACTTGGAGAGAAGAGAGAGACTGAAGAAAAAACGGGATTGAATCACACTCTGTCTCGTCTTCATTCTTTGTGTCCGTCCTCACTCTCTTGCTGAACCCCGACCCGTGGACCGGAGCATCTTGGGGCAGTGTGGGCTCTAACAATTTAGCCCCCAAGGCTTTTGGCAGAGTGGCTCTCAACATTTTTGTCGCCCAACGTGGGGCAGCTCGGGCTTCAACAATGCCTGCTTTTTTTCTTATTTTTTTAATCTGCTTATAGCTAGGCTCATTATACAGACCTTACTAGCCCAGAACTTACTAGTATATTAAGTTGGTTTTGAACTGAGTCTGGCTGCCTCTGCCTCCTGGGTGCTGGGATTAAAGGCATGAGCCCCATACCCAGCTAACATACTTGTTCTAAGTATACACATAACCCTGTGAGTGGTGATGATAGGAATATATTCAAGTATTCTGCAAAATAGAAAAGAAGGGATGATAGGAAGGGGAAAGCAGGAAATGAAGGAAAGAGAGGGATAGAAATGGGGAGGGAAGAGGTAAAGAGATCAAATGTAAAAAATAGATTTGAAGATAATTAATGAAGAACAAAACTTTGCTTTAACAAGGAAGGGAATGTTAAAGGCTTCTATATAAGAGAAAGTTGCTAGGACATCTGTAAGTCAAAGATAGGAGCAAATGGTTCTCACAGTGTTTGGAAACAGAAAGCTCCATTAGAAACCTGTGAAAACCATCCTAAAGTGCTCTGGGTAGGCCAGTCATCTAATAACACATCTGGAGAAAAGAAGCCTTGGCCAAGACTAATTCACTGTAAAACAAGGAAGGATATCATTTGAAGTAGAGGTTTGCTAGCTTGAATGTATAGTGGACTAACTGGGGAGTTTCCACTGCCCAGGAAAGCTGTGACAGAGAGCCGTGAGGTAGCAGAAGAAAGTTTAAACCCAACTCAACCAAACACAAAATTCTATCTTTCTTAATTACACAGTGACCTTGCTATTATTTCCTTGGTTATCTTAGTAATTTCTTTATAATCACACAGCTGCTACTGAGTGGCAGATGGAGCTGACATTAGTATCCTTGAACTTTAAATTCTGAGTGCCTTTGAATTTCACAAACCTGTCTATCATTGTAGCCCTGTGTCATACCCAATTCTACTCCCATTTTCATATGAAGAAGCTCAGACTGCAGGTAAGAAAGGATTGTATGGTACTGAGCCAATGAAATAAGTTCACAAGATCACCCCCAATGAGAGAGCTCTGATTCTTGCTGTTCTGTGGGGAAGCATCCTTGTGCAGGTCAATCAGTAAGGACTTGTGATTGACTTCATCCCTGTGCCTGTGCATGTGTACCTAAGAACACCAAAGAGCCTGGTCATCAGAGTCCTGTTTCTGTCTGACGTCCCTACCTGACCTGGAACTATGGCTGATTGGAAATAGTAGGATTCTTTTCAAGGAGTTCACAATTGGATTTCCATGTTGGAGTTAGCCTTACCAAGAGCCCTCTACAAGATGACTAAGTCACCTCAAGGCTGAGTTACCATGCTTGGTGCAGCCATTGGTGACTGTGTATGAGCAATAGTAATGAGGGTTGATTAACATCACCAGAAAGAGTAGAAAAGCAAACATGAGATACTATGTGTCTCCAACTAGAGGTAGACAATGAGTGGCTGTCTTGGTTCACATTCATTTTCTCCCCCTCTCCCTTGTCCCTTCTCCCCTCTCTCCTCTTTCTCCCCTCTCCCTGAGTCCTCCCTGTGTCCAGCACAGCTCCAAGGATGGGCTTGAATGGACCAGTAATGAATTGAAGAAAAGAAAAACATAGACAGATACACAGATGTCTGAGGTTAGAGTGCTGGGCTCTCAGATAGAGAAATCTCTGCATACTAGAAGCTCAGTGTGCATTATTATGTACATTTGAACAGAGAGGTGGGACTATTGCAAACAACTGAACAGGAAGGTGGGGTTATTGCATACAGACAAGAGGACAGGAGTGTTACATGCACCTGAATAAGGAGGTAGGTTAGCTGTTCTCCATAGGAACAGTTTCTGTAGGGAAGCAGCCTTCAGACTGAAAGCATCCTGGGGAAGAATGCTATGGTGGACATTTTCTGCACATTCTGTCAATATCTACACATGGATCAGAGGAAGGCTGCACTCTACCCTAGGTAGGGGAGGCTTTGCCACTCTCATGGCATATGACCATGTCAACAGCATATATTCACATGAGACTTCCTCCATTCCCCACACTCCTTCCTGTGTCTGGCCTATCATTTGTAGATAAGATCCATACACATTGCTCTGTATTAGCAACTATCTCATTGATATGGGGAGATAATATAAGTGAAACAGTTTTAAAAAGGAATCTATGGCTGGGCAGTGGTGGCACATGCCTTTAATCCCAGCACTTGGGAGGCAGAGGCAGGTGGATTTCTGAGTTCGAGGCTAGCCTGGTCTACAGAGTAAGTTCCAGGACAGCCAGGGCTACACAGAGAAACCCTGTCTAAAAACAAACAAACAAAAAAAACAAAAAACAAAAAAAAAAAAAAAAAAAAAAAAAAAAGAAGGAATCCATGATTTTGGCTCATAGTTTTAGAGGGTTCTTTCTATCACAACAGGGGAGGCAGGGCAAAGGAGGTCAGTCACACCATGGAAGACAGAAAGCAAGAGAGGGGACTGTCAGTGCTCTGCTGACCTTTGACCTTTTCTTTCCCTGATTTTATTAAGTCTCAGTTCCTTGGTTAATCCTCTCTAGAAACATCCTCAAAGGTATACCCAAGAAGCATAGGCCTTCTAAATCTGGGCACATTGGAAATGAAGGTTTTTACATTCTATTTTTCTTCCTTTATTCATAGAAGTTGGTCCTCGATGAAGGAAGGCATCTGAAGGAAAAGCCAGTTGCCAGCCAAGCACTTTCTGACCTGAGGGTTTTTTTGTTTGGTTTGGTTTGGTTTTCCTGTTTTCTTGTTTGGTTGGTTGGTTGGTTGGTTGGTTGGTTGGTTGGTTGGTTTGGTTTTTTTCAAATAGTAATTCTCATAGTATCTTTAGGTACTTCCTCAAAAAAAGAAGATGTTGAACTTAAAATATTTCCCTTGTCTTGAGAGATGGAGAAGTGCACGAATGCGTTACATGTGACTCCCCAAAAGAAAATCTACCACCTGTTTCCAGCCACATCAATAGGAGAACAGACTCAGGAAGAAAAATGTCTTCATGGTGTTCAAAGGCATGTGGAAGCAGGACCTTCATCACTGAATGAAGAGAATGCAAAGGGCCATATGGGCAGACATGATGGGTATTCCTGAAGACTAGAATGGGAAGCTGGAGATCCATACCAGTGATGCCTTCAAGCAGGGTAGCATGGTCACAGTAACCCAGCATGGATGCTCTGCAGCAAGAATTGAAGTTAGTTTCTTAGAGACTCAGGGAGAAAATTCAATTGTTTAGAAAATCTAAACAGATGTTTCTCACTTTTTCAAAAGCTGAGGTTTGCACCTACTGCACTTCATAAGCAAATCCCTTCCTTAAAGTGGCTTGAGCGGGCTCCTGTTTCTGACAAACTGTCCTTGACTAAGACAGCCCATGTAGAAAGTAAATTAGCCACAGACCAACATGCTTTTATCAATATTCTTTTATTGCTTCTGTGTCTGGTTCATTTGGTGTTTATAGCAAAGTTCCAAAATTGCCATTTCCTTGCCAGTGTGGGTTAGTTAATTTCAGGGTGTTTTATGTTCCCAAAGCCAAGTCTAAACCTGATCAATTTTCTCCCAAGGATACATCTTGCATTCAGTCTAGGCTGTGCAATGGATGTCCTTAAAGATCCTGTATCAACCCTGTTAGTCCTCAGTGTTGTTCTGACTGCTCAAGGCAACAGCTGAATCACAGGGAAACCATGTCTCAAATGAGGTGGTTTCTCATCCTAGTCAGATCTTTATCCTACTTTGTCCTGTTAGATTTTTAATTAAATTATCGTATACTAACTGATAAGAATATATTTAATTATGGTATTTCACATGTGTCCTAAGTACCTTATGTTCAACCCCATTGTGCTTCTCTCTCTCTCTCTCTCTCTCTCTCTCTCTCTCTCTCTCTCTCTCTCTCTGCCCTTGAACACTGACACTTGATTCTTTTGTCTTCTTGGGTATAAGTGCTTTCCCATCAATACCTCATACACTTTAGATATTTCTCTGTTAGCATTAAAAAAAAAACTGTCCACAGCATGGCACAGTCCTTAATTTACAGTCCTCATGACTGTGGTCAAGTGCCATGTTGCCCCATGCCTGCCCCCCTATTTTTTAAGATCCCGCTGTCTTATAAATCAGTTTCAGCCATAGATTCAATGCAAAGGGCTATTGTTTATCACTACTCTTTTAACTCTTTTTTTCTCTTGATTTTAGAACAGTTTTTGTTTGTTTGCTGAAAATTAGGCTATCCTTGCACCTGATATGTATCCAAGGATAATCTTGAATTCATGATCCTCCTTCCTTTTGCTACTTCTCAAGTACTGGGATTATAGCCATCTGCATGGCCCTCACTGAAAAAGAAAATAAAAACTCTTCTGGGTTCAGTTTGACTTTTCTCAAGCCACTGTAGTAGCAATAGGGAGCGAGGTTCCCTGGCAGTTCTGAGATTTTTTTTTCCTGTTTTGAAAGTGGGCTCTGGGTCAAGAACTCCAGCACCTGACCTACCAGGTCTCAAGTCACTGCTTGGAAACTCTCAGGACTGTGCAGTAATGAACCTCTGAGGACTCCCTCCAAGTACCGTGTCCCTTCACAACCACCAAACGTATTCAGGAGCACACTTGACAGAATAGACTGGGATGAATTGCTGTGAACAAATTGCTCGAGGCAGTTGCACACTCTCTCATCCATCCCCACCATCTTCAGGAACTCGATTTTGTGTTTGGGAGATAGCGAGGGCATGACTTGGCATAACAAAGGCAGAGCGGGGTGCAGGGTGCAGGGTGGTGTGTCTTCGCAGCTGACTTCAGTGAATCATTCATTAGCAGGGTTGGTGCATCCGAGAATGAGAAACACGGATACTGATTAGAAGGAGAATTTATCACCTTGCCTGGAAGAGTAAACAAAGCAGAGGAGCTGTCCATCACAGTGGGCTCCGGCACCATCAGCAGCCAACATCTGTCGAACTGGCTGAGCAATCGCTTCAGAAATGGAGGAGCTAGCAGATTGTGCAAGCAAAGCTCTATGTCCTGCTGGGTATGTGGCCCTGAGGTAATTTTCCAAATGGACCCAGAGTGTCCAGGGCACAGGAGGTTCCAGGAAAACAAGGTGGTTTGGGGGAAAGTAGGAATATTAAAGATTTACTACTGATCCATCCAATGTTCTTGTCTATCCCACCAACATCAAGTCATTGGGAGGATAACAGGTGGTGTCATGTGGCTTACTCTGAGCATGGCAATGGAAACAGAAATGCGACTTCCAAGTGAAAGCAGCAAGAAGCAGTGTGTCTTCCATCTTTCTTTCTTCTTGTCAGTAGAGCTGCAGTGACCTCAAGAAATGAGACTGAATTTATCCAGCTCTAGGGGACATGGTATTCTGAACTGAAGTCAAATAATGATGTACATATGAGAGAAACAAACATCTCTGGCTCTACTTACTGATCTGTTGCATCCTTTCTTATGGCTGATTCCTCTGGACTATCCTGGTCGAGCTGGCTCCCAAACCCGTCTCTCCTTACACATCCCTTGGGTTTCATGCAATTGTAAACAGATATTGTAACAGGGCTGCTAGAGACAGCCGACTTTCTAAGTTTTGATCAAATGACTCTTGTAGTTGGTGCAGGCAGCTCTTTCTGTCAGACATCTGTGGCTAATTCCCACAGCTAAACAGTGACAAATGCTTATGGTAGCCCCATGCTGTTCTGTAAGCACCCCTTAGCTACAAACACTGTGTTAAATACTGCATCAAAATTGTCGTTCCTAATTTATTTGTTCAAGGATAGAATCTATTCCTGAGAGGATTCCCTATCTTTCTTAAGTAAATTTCTGGGACTTACCCAAACTAAATTATTAGCACTCTCAGATATATGGGATGTTCCCTTGGTCATGGAGGTATATTGCACAGAGGCAGTGTCACCCTCACAAAGGGCACCCTGCATTCAACTATACAGGATACCTTTCTGCCATTGTTTTACATTGTTTATTATGGTTATATCTGACTTAAGTATGTCTCTTCTGAATGGTCATGTGTTGACAATATGATCCCCAGGTCAGCTGTATTGGGGGAAGGATTATGGGAGGGAGTAATGTGAGGCCAGATATTGGCCAGTGAGAGGGATGTAAAGTGGATAAGTAGAAAATATAATTAAATGTAATAAATGAAAAAGAAAGAAAGAAAGAAAGAAAGAAAGAAAGAAAGAAAGAAAGAAAGAGAGGAAGGAAGAAAGGAAGGAAGGAAGGAAGGAAGGAAGGAAGGAAGGAAGGAAGGAAACGCATGCCTGACCTCCGAGTCTCTTTTGAGTACTGCCCTGCTGAGCAACTCCAACCTTCTTCCCATAGTGCCACCATGATGACTCCACCTACATGAAGCCTTGTACCTACCTGATTCTATGCATCTATTCTGTTCCAAAGATCTGCTGGTTGCTGTATATACCAGTATTTCAGCAATGTGTGTCTTTGTAATATGTTTAAATACCTGGCATAGAACATGTTCTTTATTATAATCTTGGTCTGTGTGCTGGGATTTGCCTTCACTTACAGAGTAACTCTGGTGGGGGAATTAGAAATTGTGAAATGTCATCATCCTGAGAACTTTGTGTCTTTTCATTATTGAAGTCTGTTTATTCTAAGTCTCTCTCTTTCAGCCACTTATTTACTTTTCCTTATAAAACTCTACTTCTACTTGTTAAGCTCATTTATAGACACTTTGATTTTAGGTCTGTTATGTTTGCTTTCTATTGCTGTGATTAACCCAACAACTAAAAGCAACTTGAAGGGAAAAGGATTATTTTAAAGATTTATGTATTTAGTACTCTATCTGCTTGTATACCTGTGTGCCAGAAGACAGCATCAAATTCCATTACATATAGTCCTGAGCCACTATATGGTTGCTGGGAATTGAACTCAGGTCCTCTGGAAGAGCAGCCAGTGCTCTTAACTGCTGAACCATCTCTCCAGCCACAGGAAAGGATTTATTTGGCTTCCACTTCCTGATCAGAGTCTATCACTCTGGTAAATTATAACAGGGGACTGAAAGCATGAACTGAAGCGGGCAACATGTGGGAGTGCTCTCCCTGGGTTGCTTCCCAACGCTTGCTCAGCATTTTTTCCTACAGCACCTAAGACAACCTTCCCATCAACGGTACTGTCCACAGTAAGCTGGGCCCTCCCACATCAAACATCAATCAAGAAAATGGCCCACCAACATGCTCAAAGGACATACGATGAAACGTTTTTTGAATTCATGTTTTCTCTTCCCAGACATGTCTAGGTTTGTGTCAAGTTTACCAAAAGGAGCCATCACTAGGTCATTCTGTAGACAACATTTTTAAAATATATTCAAGTTTTTCACTTTCTCTTAAGCATATGTAAAAATTCATTTCTTGCATCTTTCTCCTGTTGGGGCCACATTATTGAACTTTTTCATTTATGCTATTAATGTTTACATTGGTTTTCATTAATTTTTATTACAGACTTTCTTATTTAAAATAATAACATTATCTCTATTCATCTAATGTGTCCCCTCTTTGATTTTATTATTTTGACAAGAAATTCTAAAGAGTGTGTAGCAGGTCTTGCTGTTTGCAACTTTATTGTGTTTTTAACATTTCATCAATTAAAGCAATGACCTGTAAAGGTAAATTTCACTGAAAAGGTAATTATGGTACCAGAGAGTTTTAGAACTTTTAAGTTCTGTAAAACTTGAAGGAATCATGTTTTGTCTCTATTTTTATTGTCATAAGCTAAGATTGAGAAATATGTCAAATCAAAATTGATAAAGACAGAACTAAACACTTCCTTGTTTTCACAGTCTCCAAATTTATCTACATTGTGCGCTCTTAGATCATCCATAACCTTGAATTCATAGTTTTGATTAACGGAGAACAACAAAAAATAAACATGATAATACAGCACATAAAATAGAGCCAATTTCCAAAACAAAGTGCTGTTGGGTAGTAGTTTCCATAGTTCATAAAATATTGAGAACATCATGAAATTCCAGTGGGACATGCAATCTCAAATGTACCTGTATATCTAACTCTAGTTTTTAGAACTCATTCAGCTGTGGAGATGCTTGTGATAATGATAATTTTTACCATCCTTATTCTGCTTCAGCCAAGATAGCCTTTACTATTTTACTCTGTATAGTTAAGGGCAGTGTGGTAATAATCTGTTTTTATTAATAATATGAGGCTCACAGCTTCAGGTTTAGCCTCTCCAATCTTCTCTTTAAAAACTACAAAGACACGGAGATGAAGACAGTAAAAGATAAAATTGATAAAATTCATGATGCCTGAAACTGGGCAGAATTGAGTTCAATTACAGGACTAAAGGATTATAGGGTGGATGGGTCTGTATTAACAAAAAAATAAAATAAAATAAGATTGCCTTAGATTTCCTTTATGCTGGTGCATGAAAGCAAGAAAGCCTGAAATGGGTGAAGCAGCGCTTTGTAAAGTTCACTAATTCCCATTACTCAGAAACATGGGCTCTGCAGCAGTCAGACAACTGGTCAACCATCCCTGAAGGCCTGCCTAACACAGTTCCACATTCATGGAGACAGCAAGTCTGAGGAACAAACACTGTGAATTGAATTCATGCAGGCTCTGTTCCTGTGGCAACAGTGGGGCAGACAACCAGAGTCTGGCAGCAACACTTGATCAAAGTTTCTGTTTCTTGTAAAATTCTTCTTTGTAGGTGTATGGGACATAGTCATAGGGGTAGGAAGATGAAGCCTTTGGAAGACAGAGATTCATGAGTAAAACACTGACTAGAAACACAAAGTGGCAAGAACTCTAACACCACTGCATGTAACTTCCCAGTTGACTGACAACTGCATGTAATGGAGTACCCATGCATTATAAAGAAGATGAAAAGCTTCTATTGGATGCTGACATCATAGCCACTGTGATACTGAAGAACACAGTACCCATTGTGCTGTTCTTGGAATCAAAGCCTCTCACTACCAGTAGTATAAAGAGCAACATACGCAGGAGCAGTTATTCTCCTGGTTTATGTACTTGCAATGCTATGCTAGGCTATGCTAGGCTATGCTAGGCTATGCTAGGCTATGCTAGGCTATGCTAGGCTATGAATAAACACCAGCAGCCTCAGACACCTCATTGTTTACTGTGTCTTTGATTGTATCATTTTCTCTTGTGATAAATTTAATTTCGTGTGCTTTCTTAATGGCCTTAGAAACAAATTCTCTCTCTCTCTCTCTCTCTCTCTCTCTTTCTCTCTCTCTCTCACACACACACACACACACACACACAGCATATAGTCTAGATGTGCGGTAGTCTACACAGTTGTAGGTGGTGTAAGTACACTCTATAATATTCACATATAATGAAACCACTCAACATTTCATATCAACATCATTAATCAATTCATGACCATGGACTGAGAAGACCTATCTACTCCAGCTGATATCTCTCTCTCTCTCTCTCTCTCTCTCTCTCTCTCTCTCTCTCTCTTCTTTATAATACTGATAGTGACTACTTTATCATATCCCTGCTTCTCCCCTTTGCCTGTATCTCATAGCCTGTCCTTAACAATGGTGTTGGAAATTTTTTTTAAATGGAGGTCAGATCAGCTGGCCATGGTGGTACATACCTGTAATAGTAGGAAGTATAATATTCAGGAGGCTGAGGCAGGGTGGTCTCAAGTTCTAGGTTATCCTAGTTTACATAATGAGTTCCAGGCCAGCCTGGACTACACAGTGAGCCCCTGCCCCCATCGCCACTTTCACATCTTAAAATGTAGCTCAGTGTCCTCTCATGTACAAAATACAACTTAATAATCATTGTTTTCAGTGGTCTACCATAGAGTTGGCTGTGCTCCTATCCTGGTACTCTCTGCCTGTACCCTTTCATTCCACCACACAGGTCTTTTTACCAGCTGACAATAGGTCATTAGAAGTGGTCTTTGGAGTATATCCACTTCTGGTTCTGTCCTGCACTCTATCTTCTGGTCCCCATGTGAAGCAAGTACCATTCTAGTTGTCATGTTTTCCCTGCCACGGTAGTGGGACAAAATAAGTCCTCTTCCCATAAGCTGAGTCTAATCAGAGCAATGAGAAAATTTCTACTACAAATTCCTCCTATCTGACTGACCTGGGTCATCCTCAGATTAGCTCAGTTTCTGTACAGTTATCAACCTGTGAGGCAAAGGTTCCCACCACCTCCCCCATTCTCTGTCCTTTTTTTTTTCTCTCCTGGGGCATTCATCACATAATACATCAGGTCTTTACATGTTGATTTATTTGTTATTTGTCAATAATTTCTATTTACATGTAGGCCCCAGTAAGTAAAGTTTTTTAAAAGGTGAGTTTCTAGAAGTTAAAAAAAAATGCTTTCTTTTGTTTATTGATGCATTTGTGGTGCAGAGGGCAGACTCTACATGGAGTAGAGGCTCAATAAGTATTTATAGGATGGAAGGAAGAAAAGAAGGGAGGGAGGGAGAAAGGAGACTGAAGAAGGGAGGGAAGGGGCTTAACATCAAAGTCAAGTGAAGCAGAGAGCCTCTGTGTGGCACATTATGAAAACAGGACCCCTAAGGCTGCTATGTGAACAACTGGCTACAGAAAACAGGCAAGGGGCTCAGAACTAGTGACGGGGCAAACACTCATGGGAGAGGCATGGCAGCCTGGGGACATTTCTTCTTTTCAAAGACAGAAAAGGAAGAAGAATGCAATTTTAAACCTTGCTGGCTAGTGCACTGTTTTGTAGGTAACATGCATACAGACCGTATGCTCAGAATTCTTCTTTTGTCCTTAAATTGGCAAAAAGTTTCTAGGAAGATAGTGCAGAGTTGGTTCCTTGCTACTCACTCTGCCTGCCACTGGGCCCTTGTATTGTTTGGCCCTAACATTTACCTCTCACCTCATGTCACCTCCTCTTCTGTCTCTGGGACAGAAGCTGCAGCACCCCAACCTTCATTCTTTTTATCTTTTTGCACCTGCTTTTCATTTTCACTTCTCGGGGAGGAGCGCACACATGGTGTGCAAAATACACTTCTATCTTTCTCTAGAGCATGCTGAATCCTCTACTTTCTTGCCCTTTGTGTGGTGCATGTATGGTACATGTGTGTTGTGTGTATGTGCAATGCATGATATGTAGGCATAGTGTGTGTGTGTGTGTGTGTGTGTGTGTGTGTGTGTATGTGTGTATGTGTGTGTGTGTGGTATATAAGTGTTGTGTATGCCTGGAGTCATGGGCTGTTTCAGACTATGTACGTGTATACATGTGGTATGTTCTGTGTGAGTGGTGCATGTGTGTGTGATGTGTGTAGGGTGTATTTATATACTGTGTAGTGTGGATAATGTTTGTATTTTATGCTATGTAGTATGTAGAGTGTGTATGTTTTTATGCAATGTGGTATGTAGTATGTAGTGTATATGGTGTATGTGCACGGGCTGTGTGTATATGTGGTATGTAGTATACTGTGGCATATGTATGTAGTGTATAGTTTATATATTTGTATGCTGTGTGTTATGTAGTGTGTATTGTGAGGTGTGGTGCATAGTGTGTATATTTTCCTATGTTGTGCTGAATATAGTGTGTATGTGTAGTATGTGCATAGTGTGGTATGTATGTGGATTGTGGATTGCAGATGTGTATGTGCATGTAGTGTGTGTGTGTGTGTGTGTGTGTGTCATATGTGGTGCCTCTGTGTTGTGTGTATGTGTGCAGGTGGAGTATAGTGTGGGCATATGTGTATACCTGTGGTGTGTATGCTATAGTGTGTGTGTGTGTGTGTGTGTGTGTGTGTGTGTGTGTGTGTATTGTTGAGGGTGTATGTGCATGTGTGGTGCATGCACATTAGGGTGCAAGTACACATGGCCATGTCCACCCATGCAGAGTCTATCTCAAGTCAATGGATACCATCCTTTATTAACTTTTCTGTCTTATTGCCTTTAGATATGGCCTTTCAGTAATGGAAGCTTGCTATTTTGACTAGGCTAGCTGGGTAGTGAGTTCTCAGGAACCACCTGCCTGTAGTTCTCAGGAGCTGCCCCTCAACACTGAGGTTACAGGCATGGGCTTTTACATGCTTGGCTTTGGACATGGGTGCTGGGATTCAAACTCAAGTCCTCATTCAAATACTCTTACCCACTGAACAAGCTTCTCGACCCCTATTTCTTACATTTTTATGCTGAAATATTTTCCTTGCAAAATTCAGGTTATTTTTCAGCCTTTATGGAAGACACTTCTGTCTTTTCTTGGTACTTTTGAATAATGGATCTTCTTAACTTTACTATTATCTATGTGTCAGATGCAACTGTGTTTTGATTATTTTCGCTATAAATTAAGAAACCTAACAGAGTGTGTGAATCAGTTGGTGAGAAAGGCAGGTATTTTTGAGGTGTTTGTCATGATTTAAATTTATTTTTAGTAGAGTTATTGAGCTTGCCCTTAGTTATCTTTATTTTATAGTCTATGAAAATCAACTTGTTCTGTGTTACATAGACATTGTAACTGATACTTTTCTAGTTTCACTGTCCACACACTCAGGAAAAAATACTCCCGTCATAGAGATGGTTTCCATGGCTTTCTGCTGGACATGAACTAAGCTGTCTTTTGGGCTGAATGAAATTTTGATGTAGTATTTCCTACATGTACCATGATAGTGTCTTCTCTCTGAACATCATCTCTCCAAAGATAAGACACAGTGAGATACTACTGTTCTCACATTCTCCTGCTATGACCCTGGGTGCCTTCCTTTGATCTAATCCCATCTTCACTAACTCTGGAAGTCCCTTACAGTGAGTAGCAGATGCTAACTACCTCCTCTAAGAGTTTCTTGCAGAGCTCTTTGGCTATGTCTTGAGCCATTTTAAAAGCTATATTAGATACAAAGGGAAGAGGGTGAGAACTGCTCTTAAACCTCCATATGATGATTTTTATAACTGAGTGGAGGGCTGAGAGAGGGCGGATCAGCCTTCCCCTGGCATGAGCTTTCTAATTGTTTATCCAATTCTAAGTGGTCAGCCCTGAAACCATATACATACAAACAACACTAAGCAGTTTCAGTAGGTTGTGTTTATATATATGTAACAATAATAAGAAAAAAGAGGCCATGAAGGAGTGAGAGGGGAGAAGAGGGGTTGGAGGGAGGAGGGGGAGAATGATGTCATTATATTTTTAATTAAAATTTTAAAGTTACTTCCTCTTTTATTAATAGACATAATACCATTCAGCATCTTCATAGGCCTTAAGATTAACAAGGAAGAAGCATATATGAAATCTCAGACCGTGCTGTTTATTTCCACTCTCCCTAAGCATGGCCTAGAAACCTCAGCCTACTCATGAGCCAACAGACATGCTTGGTCTCCTGGCCTTTGGAATAAATAAACAATCCGCAGACACATCTTGTCAGAGAGAGAGAGAGGGAGAACACAAATACTCTGGGCTTTTCAGGGAGTAGAGAGCTGCTCCATGAACTCTGATGTTGAAGCATGAAAATAGTCCATGTGCAAAAAAATCTTTGTGCCTGTATTTTAGTTATGGTTTTACTGCTGTGAACAGATACCATGACCAAGGCAACTCTTATAAAGAGAACATTTAATTGGAGCTGGCTTACAGGTTCCAAGGTTCAGTCCAGCACCATCAAGGTGAGAGCATGGCAGCATCCAGACAGGCATGGTGTAGGAGAAGCTGAGAGCTCTACACCTTCATCTGAAGACTACTAGGAGAAAACTGACTTCCAAGCAGCTAGGAAGCCCATGTCCACAGTGACACACTTCCTCAAACAAGACCATGACTCAAAATAGTGCCACTCCCTGGATTACGCATATTCAAATTACCACAGCCTGCATTTCAATAAAATTTTATTTAAATAGGGGGCAGGGTTAGCCAAGAAGGCTATATGTTGCCAACCTTTGCAGACAGTAGAGTTCTCCACCACGACAGTGGAAAGGAGGCAGGATTTTCTGTTTCACTAAGTGTGCCTATACTTAACAAGCCAGCTGACCACTATAGGAAGAATAGTCTCTCTCATAAACAGTCACATGACAGCTAGACTTCTTTATCGAAAACCTAGTGGTAACATGAAGAAAACAGTTTACACATCCACTCAGGTGTGTCATTACACTTTGTGAAAGAGTGACCTATGTTTCAATAAATCAATATGGAAACATGCAGACTTTATGGCAGCTCACTCTGCAAACTGACCCACTTCTCCAAGCTCTGTTCTGCAAACTGTGATTTGAACAAGCCCTGTGTGAGGCAGGTTTCTTTTTCAGGTACTTGCAGCCTGGCTGCTATTTCATTACTGCCAAATTTGAAATTCTTTTTGGTTTCCAGCCCTTTATAGGAACTCATAAGGAAAAAATAGGTGGTTGATAAGGACAGCCATGTGCAGAACACTGGTTTTTCTGGGTTCCCGTCCACTCCTTTTAACCTAAGTCCTCCCTTAGGGCCAGATTTACAGCTTACTCCCTCACCTTGGTACCACTCATAAAGCCTCAAGCTTTTCACATAGCATCTGTTCAATAAATATTAGCACAGCAAAGCATCCATATGTTCACAGTGAAAAAAAATAAGCAAGAGAAGAAAGGAGCACAGGGTAGGAGTAAGGGCCACTTCTTGGGCTAATCAACTCCACGTTTAGTCACTCACTCACTTATTCACTGATAAATAATTACAGAGAGCCTCCCTTATGTCACATACATGCCCAGTAACTGGACACCTGTCCCACCATTTCTATGTGCACAGAATCCATACAATCCACACTGGAAAGGGTTTTGTGGAGATTACATAATTCTTTTTTCATACTTCTTCCCTGCCTGCCTGCTTTATCTTCCTTCCATTCTGCTTGCTAGTTTCCTTCCCCTACCTTGTAGCCCCCCACATTTCTGCTCCCATTACCCATTACTCAACCATGAGGTTGAGTTCTTAAGCTAAGGGATAAATCTAAACTCTGGAAATCCCTTTTGCTTGCATCCATCATTTTATTACTAATAAAAATCACAAATAGTTTCTCTCTTAGTGTTGCTGCAGATCAACACACAGACCTTGTTCACACCCCTCCTTGCTTTAAAATTACACTAGCTGTGTAACTCACTGATAGAGGTTTTAAAATTTAGTGTGTTAATTAAAAAGACATATATTACCATATTGCAGATGTATATTTTGATAACTGAACTCGATACAGTTTGCTTTCTGCATTTTATTCTGTGCACTGAAGAATGTTGTTTTGAGGCAGACCCTGCAAGTTTCAGCAAACCCCACAGAGCCAGCATCAGAAGTGTTTCTGGCAAGCACTTCACCACAGCCCACAGAAATACCAACCATCTCCATTAGATCCACAAGGAACAGAGGACAGCTAATTGTATTGTTCGTATTAGTTTTAGATGGTTTGTTGTTGTTACTGTTGTTGTTGTTGTTGCTGCTGCTGCTGCTGCTGCTGCTGCTGCTGCTGCTGCTGTTGCTTTTGTTCTTCAATATCTCTGGTGGGAACACTGGGCATCGGAATAGATTCCCTGCCCATCACACACACTTCAGATTCAGTGTCCCCTGACTTTTCCTGCAGTGATGACACACAAATTTACCAGATCTCAGTGTATTCTTATGTATTTAATTCATTTGATCACTTTAGCAAAATGTCAAAGAAGATACTGTCAGAAGCAGTGGTCTATTGTAGCACTTACTCACACCAAGCCCTTGATATGCATCATTCTTCTCTGCCTCATTCTGAGTTTCTAGAAAGCATGGCGATCTCCTCTGCATCTTTGCATTAACTAATATGCAATATCTAGGCCCAGGCATTATCTAGGTCCAGGCAATATGGAGAGTCAGAACTAGCCTCAACCCCTCAGTCTCTCTGACAGCATTCTGCGGGAGTATTCCGCTCAGCATTCCCAGAGCAGCTGACCAACGTCTATAGAGCAGTAGATCATAGGACTTGATTTAATTTAGGTTTAACTCATAGAACCAAATATTCTTGGATTAAGAAGAGATGCCCCCTGGGTACCAAACCACTCTGGCATTGAAGAGGGGGCTACTATTGGGATGTAAAATGAATAAATAAATTAATTAATGGAAAAAATAAAAATTATCCTGTTATTCCAGGAAATATATTTTAAAATAGAAGAGATGCCAGCAACTCCATAGACCAATCACTCATTGATCATGCTGCTAGTCTTTAAAACTTCCCAACGTAGGAATCAGATAGCACTTGGCATCTCCTGCTTCACAAGTCTTCTTTTCATGCACATAATAGCTGGTATCCTTCCTAGTGCTGTTATCTGTAGATCTACCAGGGTCACCCTGCTCTGTAAACTTCAGAAGCATTGGAAAGCAACCCTGGACATGGTGTTTCTTGAATGTCTCACAGTCTCCAGAATTGCACTCTAAACAATTGATTATATTGGGGCTCTGGCAAGGTTCTTCCTACTTATCTTCTACTGTGATTAGTGGAAGAATGGCCTGAGAGGCTTAATATCTCAGTGTACCATGAGTCCTTTTGGACTCTATCTCTCCTGTGGGCCATGACACTTTCACCTAGTTATTCTGCTAGAGTGGATTTCTCTCCTTTTTTATATGCCTTTGATTCCCTAGGTGAGGGTCTGAGAGTAGCCTTTCAGGTAATGAAGTGAAAGTAGGTACCCTTTCCAAAACCTCCAGCCTCACTCTTTCTTAGAATAAAGAAACACTACCTGTGTGAGGTCTCCATGAAGGATACTGACTGGTCATGCTTTAAAATAAAGAGAGTCAGTGTGGGAAGAAGCACATACATGTGACCATGCCCCCCTTGCTTTTATTTCTATGACACTGAAATGACACCCCCTGGGCATCTCAGATGTACTGTGGCATGCATTGTTCTACTTAAAGGTGTGCATATTCTCACATACATGTATTGTTCAGAAAGCATGTTTCAAAATGTGAGTTTGGGACTTTACAAGGGGGAAGATGAGGAAAGGAGGAAGGAATAAAGGATGAGATACAAGGAGAGAGAGGGGGAGGGAGGGAGAGAGAGAGAGAGAGAGGGAGAGAGAGAGAGAGAGAGAGAGAGAGAGAGAGAGAGAGAGAGAGAGAGGAGATTCCTTAGGCAGATTGGCCATATAAGGTAGCCTAGCTTGTTGGAAAGGTTTGTGCTGAGTGGGAAACAAGCTCACAAACCCAGTACTGAGAATGAAATGGGATTAATTTCCATTGCTCATTGCTTTTTCTATATGCAAACACCTCCAGAGTAATCCAACGAAAAGCTCCCTCTGCCTAGATGAAATAAGGACAGTAGCAAGGTCTGCAACTTTAAAGGGAAGTGGCAACTTTGGGCAGAGTCAGTATGGAACACCCAAAGATATAGCTTGTAATAGGATCTCTTAGTGCCTGTAGCTCCCCTAGACAATCACAGATGAAAGGTTGAAGGGGTAAAAGAGTTGCAAAAATAAAGAAGGTGAGGACTAGAATGGGGTGGGAAGCACCTCTGTGGCAGGACATATCACACTGGCAGTAATGGTATCTTGCCCTACAAAGGAAAACACTGTTGGCATCGAACCCATCTCTCCAATGTGCCTTCTTTGGAGACCAGGAGAAGAGAGAGTGGTGACCAACACAGAAACAGACATCTGCCACCGGCAGTCACAAACCATCAACCCGGCCAAATAACTTCATTTTCCAAATGCATAACACCTCTTCTATTTGGACAGCTGTCACCATTAGACATGGACTCAGAAACCTTCCCAGGCAAATACATTTTCTGCTGTGCAGTGTAGGGTTGAAGGTGGCTTTGTCTTGGGGAACTGGGATTTTTCAACTGGAGAAAGGTCTCAAAGCACTGAGAACATGCACTTCTGAGCCTTTGCTTGTTGAAGTTGTCCTTGGACAAACAAGATTCAGGGGGAAAGTCGTGCTAGAAAGGAGACAGTGCAAATATGTCAGAAAGCATAGATGTGTGCCAGAGATAGAACGGTGATGCTCACTGCAAAAGCCCATTCTCATGTATCTCCCAAAACACACTTAAAATAGATGCATGCACACATTTGGCCTTGACCCTCCAAGCCCCCATGCAAACTGCCCCAAGGCAAAATCTCTGATCCAATGTTCCTGTTTTAGTCTGTTCTGGACTGTAATATCACAGTAGCAAAGACTGGGTTTAAAAAGAGAAGGAATTTGTTTCCTATGAGTTGTGATTTCTGGGAAGATCAAGATGTTTCATTGTGTCAGCCTGTGTCATAACATAGGTGAGAGCAATCAAATTCATAGCCTCAAGCTCTTGTGTGATTGACACTGATCCACCCATGAGGTTCCACACCACCCTCCAAGGCCAAGCATCTTCCGTTAGGCCCCAATTCCCACCACTGCCACCTACAGGATTGTTTGAAGGGGGTGAATATACATTAAAACAGTATATACAACCAAATGTAAGTCCAACGGATTCTAACAAATAGTTCCCCTTTACTCAAGTTCATCCTCATAGAGACTGGGGTACCACAATTTTATGTGGTTCTCCCTACTATAATAACTTAGTACTTAGTACCACAGTTGGGGTGGGACTTTTCCATCCCTTTAAGAGGACAAGAATTAGAAAATAAAAAGGAAGACCAAATAATGACAGAGCTAAGAAGGAGAGCACAGCCTTCTTAGCTGCCTGATCATTTGCCAAGGCCCACAGCACACAGGGAGAAAGTGATGGTTGGTGGTAGCAAGGAGGAGGCACCACACAGTGGTCTGTTGTATGGGGATTGGCCTCCTAGCCTGGTAGAACCTTAATCCAAGGAGAAAGAGAAAGTGCAGGTCTCTGTTAACTAAAGTGTATCCCTCTGGCTCCTCCTGCATGGGTCTGGAGACCATCTTTCAAGTGAATTTTATAAACACACTTCCTGCCATCTGTGAAGAATAAAGTGGATCATATAAAAGTCAGATTTCAGGCTGGGAGATGGCTCTGTAGTCAAAGCACTTGCCATGTGTCAGTTTGCTTTTTGTTGCTGAAATAAAACACTGACCAAAACCAGCTTGGTTGGAAACTGAGGAAAATGTTTATTTAGCTTACAGGTCAAAGCCAATCACTGAGGGAAGCCAAGAAAAGATCCTGGAGTCAAGAACTAAAACAATATTTAGGAGAGATGCATGCTCACTTGTTCCCCTTGGCTTTCTCCACTGTTTCCTTATACAATCTAGACCCAAGTCCCAGTGGCGGCCCCATCCACAGTAGGCTAGGCCCTTCCACATCAACATTAATCAAGAAAATGCCCTACAGACATGGCCAAAACCTCAACTTTCTCAGTTGAGGTTCCTCTTCTCAGATGACTACAGTTTGTATTGTTGACAAAAGCCAACCAGCACACTGTGCCAGTATGAAGATTGGGAACTGGATTCTCAGAACCCATGTAAGGCGATATATAGTGATTTGTGTCTGTAATCCCACACCCTTGTGGAAAATTGGAAGCAGAGAGAGATTTCCTGGAAGCTTGTGGGTTGTCAAGCCTGAGATAAGTAGCAATGGGCAAGTAACAAGATACCTTGCCTCAGACCAAGGAGAAGGTAGGGTTTTCCTCTGACTTCTACACTCATTTATGTATGTGCACACATACACAAACACACACTTTTTAAAATAAAATATCCATGCTGGACAGATGGCTGTGTTTAAATGTACTTAGTGGTCTTACAGGGGACCAAAGTTCCCAGAGATAGCTATTCACAAGTATCTTTAATGCTGGTACCAGTGGTTCTGATCTTTCTTCTGACCTTTACAGGCTCCTACATGCATGTATACACCCATGAAGTAAAATGGTAAGTATTTTTTAAATAAAGAGTCAGCTTTCTTGTTGAATTCTGTTCCATTTTGGATTGGGAATTATTATATTCAGTTTGGAGTTGGAAAACCTGAGATTCAAAGGAAAAATTATTGATCAAAGCTATAATAAGGGAGGGACTGACGATGTCACTTTATCCTGTCTGAGCACTGGAATTCCACTGGACATTGGCATTCTTATTTACATTCTGTCACCAATCCCAAGATGAACCTGTGCCACATCCTTTTCAGTAACTTCTTCAAGTTCATTTCTCCTAATGAAGGAAACCACAGACTTTCACAACCATGAGTTCTCATTTTTGGGTAGAAAGCAATGGACCAGGTGGTCTGAAGTTCATTCTGGGTCTTCAAAACCCAAGAGGTGCAATCTCAAATTTCAGCCCACTGGATAAAGTCCCAGTTAGGAGCTGTAAGGTGCTGGGCACAGGACTTAACTTCTCTCAACAGCACAGTTTATCTGAACAATGAGGCAATGCTATGTATCTCACACAATTCTGTGATAAGGATAATCAATAGTGTTTGTTGTTGAAGAGTAAATTGGGCTAGATCTTATCTAATTGCTTTGTGTTTTCTACCTGCAGTTAAATGCCAGATTCCGTTTCCAGGAAGAGAAAGACTTCAATATGTTGATAACACAGATAACAGTTATAAACTTTGGATAAAATGCCCTACAACCACCCATTGGAGATCTCTGGAGTTTTGAAGCAAAGCAAGATATTTGGGAGAAGAGTCAAGACATGGAAGGAGATACTTTCATGAGATGCTCTGTATGAGGTATTGTCTTGACAGCAGACTTCAATCATGATATAGGGAAGCTACAGAAAACCCACAGAGTCTCTGGCTTTTGGAACAAGAAAACAGAATGTGGAACAGCTAGGAATATTGAAGAGTGAGAGGGGAGGTTCAAAGAAGAAAAAATTTAAATCATATGTATAAATCTTACTACTGTATTTAACAGGTACCAGGACTATGTATGAATTGGAAAACTCAGAAGCTTTCTGACCAAACATAGAACACTAAAAGAGAGACTTGATCTGCCACTAACCTGATTGACCAAGTTAATGAAGCAATATAAGCATTTAATAAAGAGATACAACAAAATTCACAAATTACCATTAACAAGACCAAGAATATAATCTCAGAGTATTCAACATACAAGGAATATGAAAATATGTTCATTTTGTAGAAGAGAATGCAATCAATAGAGACTAACCCTGAAACAACTCAGATGTTAAGACTGTTGGGCCAGACTCTACAACAGTTACAACTATGTGCAGTGTGGTAAAGGAAAATTCGTTCATATTGAATTAATGGATACAATATCTCAGTGCAGTGTTCTGTACTGACCATCACAAATTGTTATAAGTGTGGTGGTTGGCTCTGAAAACCAGCAGTCTGAAACCAGAACTAATGATGGATCTAACTTTGGCAATAGCTTTGACCTGTAGGTCTATTTTCATGTGGCCTGCTCTTCAGTGTTGGATTTGCCATCTTCTATCTATAATGAAGAATCTTGGCTCTGTGTTTTAGTCCCATGTGAGTAACCTAGCATGAAATAACTCAAGATCTTAAAGTACACCTATACAGGTTCCTTTTCCAAATAAAATAGAATTCACTGGGTCTCAGTTTTAAAACTTGGGCATCTTTAAAGAGATCACAATTCAATTGACTATAAGTACCAAGCAGAGTTTTGTGTTTCAAAAAAATAATAATAAAATTTGAAAGAGTGTATAAATCATATAAACCATTGACATCTGACAAAAAAACATTTCTCACAATCTAAAATGGAAATATTAATGGGAAATAATCATATGAAATTTTCAAAAATATGAATTCGTAGTCTACAAAATCATTAGATTTTGGAAATGAGGTACATAAAACCAAAAGAAGTACTGTACCATACCCAGACCAGGCCTTCATCACAGCATGGTGGCTGAGAGTCATTGGGTACCAAGCTCCTGGTAAAGGAGGGCAAATAGTTTCAAACAAAACTGTTTCTGACAAGTGGCAGAGCAGGTTTTCTGGCTCAGGTGCATCTGTCCCCCACACCCAGTCTTCCCATCCCATACAGCATTGAAGAGAGATGCTGGCTAGCCTGTTCTCTGCTTCCTTCCATCCTAATTCTTCTAAGACTGGTCGTTCTTCCTTTTCACTCTCTCCTCCTCATCCCATCTCTACTGAGCTGTAATTTATTGGTAATTAATCTCTTAAGATTTACCATTCAGTCAGGAAAGGTGCACACCTATAATCTTACCTGGAAGGCTGAGATAGGAGGGTGATCCACGTCGAGTCTACTGCGGACTATACAATATGAGCCCATCTCAAAAGCACAGTGTTTATTTACAAAGATCACCATGATCAACTTTAGATTGTTTTAGCATATCCCATTCCCAAATCCATACCCATTAGCAACCATCTCTCTCCCTTGGGCAACTGTTCATCTACTTCCTCTCAATATAAATTTGTCTCCTCTAAACATTTCAAAGAAGTCGTATCACACAGTATGTGCTCTTTTATGAGTGCCTTCTTTCACTTGGTGTAACTCAGGATTCATCAATTTTGTATCAACACTTCATTGGTTTTCTTTGTCAAATAATATTCTACTGTATGGCTCTACCACATTTTATTTACCCATTTATCAGTTGTCAAACATCTGGTTGTTCCTACTTTTTAACCACTATGGATAACTCCAGCAAAGCCCTTCATATATAATTTTTATAAGAATATACTTTTCACTTCTGGTGGAATTACAACTAGAAGTATACATGCTGAATTATGAGGTAATCCTCTCCTTAAGTTTGGTGCTACCTATTTTTCAGTTGCCATTATCATTTGATGGTTTATGCTGAATTGTGTGTATGTTCTGATTTCTCCGCATCCTGCTCCACATCGGCCTCTCTCAGCATAGTCTTCCTAGTGAGTACAAAGTGCTGCCTTGAGGTTTGGATTTGCACTGGATTGATGGCTAGTTATATATTTTCCATGCACTCAAACATCACTTACATAATTTCTTTGGAGAAATACCTACTTAAATCTTAGGCTCTGTTTTGAAATTTTGACTTGTCTTCTTTCTTTATATTATTTCTATAACAACCTGAAAAAAATCACCTTTGATAAAATCCAATTAATTACTTTTCTCTTTTTGCTGCTTCTGCTGAGTTCCTGGCTCAGATTCGCCTGTAGTGACAGTATTAATATGCTTGCTTATTTCTTGATGCCTGCTAAACTATAAGGGCTCTGAAGCTAGTATGCTTGGATGCTGGTGTCGCTGGTACATCTCTGGTGCCCAACAAAGCCTTTCACCCAAAGTAGGCCTTTGGTGAACATTGTATACAAATGAGTATATGATTCCTTATATTATCCTAGCAGAAGGCAGGAGTGTTTCAGACATGTTAACAATGATACTGTAAGATTAGGAGTTGATTTACTTCAACCCCAAAACGCATTTTGAAAAGCATTCACAGCATCTCCCATTCACTCTCATCTGGAACCCAGGTTGTGTGAATTCCAGGGAAACAAAACCCTTGCTCGGAAGCTGCCCCGGGCAGGGTATAGGATGGGCTGCTTGTATGAATATGACACTGAGCCACAGTCAGGCGACATCTGCTCACTAAAACCAGCCAAAGACACCAGCGGCTTCACACAGCTTTATTCCAAGGACTGACAGCCATTGTGTGTCCCTGAAGAGCCCTCACTCAGATGTGATCGGCTGCAAACCCAATGGCTGCTCAGCTCTGCAAGCTAATTGATCACTGTTTGGCCATTAGCATTGCTTACCTCCCCCACCACGTTTCAGGCGCAGTCCCTTCCTGCATATCACCATTATTCACGGGGTTTATTTTCAGACAGTTTTTCTCTCCTGATGAACTTCATGGAAAGAATGTACTTGGTCTGTTTTATCTAAATAAATTTAAAAAGAAAAAAAAAAAGAAAAAAAAAAAGGCTCCCAAGTGGTTCATTTTATCTCCCCTGAATTCCAGGTCTGTGTTATTATGCCAATTTAAAAGAGACTCCCAAACAGTTTGTATGTCCAAAAATAATATCTAAAATGCAATTCTGCCAGGAGCAGTGGTGTTATCAAATTGTCATCCCTGGAGCTATCTGGGTTCTGGCACTGGGACCTTTAGACCTGTCACTTTCTGAAGACTCACTAGTGCCCTCTAATGGATAGGCTGGTAACCCCCACCTTACTAAGTAAGCAAGGACCACAGAAACAGACTGCAATTCCTGCTCTAGATGACTGAGCCTCCTTTATGTAGAACAGCCTACTCTCCAAGACTGGATGAGAGTTTTCTTTCTTCGTTGTACCCTCTGTATCACAGCCTTCAACTTTGATGCTCCTAAATCCTACCCTCTTCAGGGAGCTGGTTCTTTTTATGCCAGGACTCAGCCCTTAGAATTAACAGGTATTTTAGTAAACTTTTGTCACTGTAACAAAATACCTGAAAAACCAGCTTACAGGCACTGAAGGTCTTGAGAATAAAAACACTCACCAAGACAGAGTCAGAGACAGAGAGAGAGAGGATCCAGGGACAAGGTACATACCCTTCAAAGCCCTCAGTGGAACCGAGAGATGACGCTGAATAGTTACATTTTCTCTGCTACTTTGTTGCCAGCTTCTGCCTAACTTTACACATTATGCTTAGTGGCTCCTGATACATCAGCTCAAGTCTAAGTTTCAGTTCATCACCCTCTTGTGGATGGACAGAGACCGAGCTGTTGTCCCAGCAATGTTCCCGTGTTCCGCAATGAATGCAGTAGCTTCCTTCTCTCCACTCTTGACCCAGTTTAGGGTTCTTGACAGCCTAAGGGTGAGCATGAAGCTGAGTTTAGGTCATTTATCATGTCACTGGGAGGTCATAGTATGTCTAATCGAGCTACAAGTCTAGAGTCTCCAACTGAATGAAGATTGATGCAGCCTTACTATAGTTTGAACGTGTCTTCAGAAAGCTTACGAGTTGTAAGCTTAATCCCAAGATTTGTAAATAAGCAATTGTTAGAATGGTCGTCTTGCGGGTTGGGGGGGGTGGTAATTAGAATTACACCAGGGCCCCTTGATGGCATTAGGGACTTTATAAGAACCAGAGGAGAAACCTCTGTTGGCTAGTGCTTTATGAGGTAGCACAAGGCCCTTGCCAGATGCTGAGCGCTGGCGAGCCCCAAACCCTTAGACATCCCAGGCTTCAGAAACAGAAGCCAAAGAATCTCTATCCTTTGTAATTACTAAGTCTCCAGTATTTTCCTGTAGTAACAGAAAACAGGCCACAACAAGCCCATATTCCATGAGCAGCTGCTGTTGAGACCACATGGGCAGCCAGAGGATTCCAGGAACTCTGAGTCCAGTCATTTGCATCTGATTTCAGCAATGGTGCTTGAGAAGAGGAATGGGGAAAGCAGCCAGGGCCCATCTATCCATTGCGCTGGCTCTGTTCTCTGAAGATGTGCATGTATTCTCATCCCTGCTGGTCCTAGGAGATAGAGTCTATTAATAAACTCTACATCCCCCAGGGAGTCTGCTCTGGAACTGGGGCAGGTTCACCTAGTAAGTGGGAAGCCTCTTAAACACCAGCTTTGGGGTATGGGGAAAGGCAGGGATACCAGAGAAAACCAGCTCCGAAGTGTTTGTGTAGGTTAGTTTTCTCTGTCTGGCCTGCCGGTCCTGTTCCCTTCAGTGCTCAAATTCCACCTAACAGCTTGACTCTGCGGGAAGGAGAGCACTCTTTAAAGACAATAGTAAAGACCTCATTAAATTAAGGAACCCAGAGACTAGAATGAACAGAAATGAAACACTTTGAGCTACTGTTCAGGAGGCCCCAGCAGAATAGCCTTTCGTGGTGGCGGGAAGGCATTAGCAAGAGGAAGCTCCTTTAATGCCCCACCACTCTGAGTGTTGGAGATGGAGAGGGGCAGGTCACTGCAGGCAGGGGGAAATTTACACCCAAGCCTCACCACTCCCAAGAGTGATGCAGATTCCAGCATACAAACACAAGGCTGTAGAAGATAAAGCTGGCCAGGCTGCTGCTGCTGGAGAGCTGGGGAGTTTCACACCCTCCCTTCTCGCCCCCCCCCCCAGCCCCCATGCCTTCCCAGGTGTGCAGGAATCTGCCTGGCCTCTCCAATCTAAAAGTATAGGATTCAAAGAGAAAAAGGAATCTGGTGAAAATTAATTTGTACTCGGTTATCCTGATGCCCAGGGAACCACCGGCAACAGACTTCTGAGGCCAAACATGAGCCAAAAGATACCAGGCCTGCGATGACAAGCTCAGGGACAGTTCAGATCCACATCACTGAAGGCAGAGAGTGCAGTGCAGAGGGAAGCAGGCCTGGCCTGGACCTTACTTTGGCTGTTGAATTCCAATGTGGTAAATGGAACTGCTTAAGCCTCAGTGGGTTCCGTTTGTTTGCTTCTGTTGTTTATAAATGAGGGGTAATATGAATCTCCCTGTCTAGGAAGACATACAGATTAACTAAGGTAATACATAGAGATGATGCAAGCTGTTTATTTTAATGAAGATCAGGTAGCAATGTTGTGCTTTATAAAAAAGAAAAAGAAGCCAGGGATATGTTTAGTAGAAGCGTGGTATGGTGTGGGGGAAGGGGTTGTTTCTACAGGCCCATAATGAGGCATCCCTTCCTCCTAAGGTACCAGCAAAAGTAGAGAGAGAGAGAGAGAGAGAGAGAGAGACAGAGACAACAGAGGAGGAGTAGAGGCCATCCATCAACACATTGGGGGTAGGGGGATGGAAAGAGGAGGGACAGAGAAGAAAGAGGGTAAGAAGAAAGAGCAAGAGAAGAGAGTGAGAAGGGGGCAAGCAGCTGCTTTTATAGTGAGTCAGGCATACCTGGATGTTGCCAGGTAACTGTGGGGTAGAGCCTAGAAGAAATGCCAACAAGCAACACACATCCTGGGCGTTCCAAATAATTTAGAAGACCTTCCTGATAATAACAATTCTGTCAAAGCCTTGGTGTGCTGAGCAGTTCCTTCAGTTTTTGCGCTCATGAGTCCATTTAATCCTTTCAACGAGACTATGCAAAATATTCTTCTTATGCCTGTTTTATGTGGTGTTCATAGTATATAAGTAATTTACTTAAAGCAATATACCTGCCAAGGGTGACCCATAGCCCTCATATTCTTTCGTGTAGCTAGTTGCTCTCCAGATGAACACAGTAGCAAGTCACCCCAAGGCTTCTCAGTTCACCTGGGAAAGATCCCAAAGAGTCACATTAAATAGAAGGATTTTCGGATTCTAATTACCCCCAAATTCTTAGTACTCATAAACAGGTGAGCTACTTGTTTGGTATCAATGCTAAATGACTTTGCTGTTATTAAATACTTACGAGTAGTAGGCAGACATTCAAGACGGCCCGTATCTCCTAGTGCCATGGCCTTGTGTCTCTGTGCTTCGGGAAATGACAGTTCTACTTACTGTTTGAAGCGTTTTGTGCTCTTTTGCCAAAACTGGTCTTAAAATCTATGTATCTCAGGCTGGTCTCAAACTTCCTATGTAGCCCAGGCTAACCTAAAACTTGCAAGTGGTGGGGTTACAGAATGAATGTACCACTTCACTTGGCACAGCATACTTTCATGACTAGAATGCACTGAAAGCAGCAGGCTGTCATTCTAATAGTTAGCTGTTACTATGTGTGTTCGTTTTCTCGGGCTATGTAACAAAATACCAGAGACTAGGTATGGTAGAAAGACAGAAATTTATTTTCTCACAATTTCAGAAACCAGAATTCCAGGACCAAGATTCTGGTAAATTTCATGATTAGGCAGGGCTGTTTTCTTGTATTTATATTTTTATTTTCCCTGACACACATGCAGTGAGGAAAAAAGCTCTCTGGTGCCTCTTCTAACACAAGTACTAAGGTTGTAAGCCAGTACCACTCCACTCCCTACAAATTATTTAATATTAATCAAGTCCATTTAGGTCCTAGCTCCTCGTGCTGTCCTCCAATATAGTTAGGCCTTCAACACACATATGTGAATGAGACACATCTCAGCTCGCTGTATAGCTTAAAAGAACACAGTAGTTATCTTGCAGTTTTATGGGCCAGGATCCTCAGTAGAGGTTAGCTCTGCTCAAAGCATCAAGTATCTCAAATCCAAGTGTTGACCATTCTGAGTTTTATCCAGAGACCCTAAAGGGAAAGAGGAGATGGAGATGCATGCCCAAGCTCCTTGATGTTGTCAGCAGGATTTGCTGGAGGCCTGGAGTTTCTCTTTATTTACTGGAGCTTCCTAAGGGATACCCTCAGCAGCTGAAAGCTACCTACATTCCTTGACTTGTGATGCCATCCTTGACCTGTCAATCACGGTGTATCACATTCTCCTCATGCATCGAATCTCTGACTTCTGTGGTCTTTGGCCTCAGCACACAAACTCAATGAATATGTATGTAGTACTTAGACCTCTAAAATGTTTATGCCATTACATCACTTTCTCCTGAAAAATCTCCTTATTTTTAGGTCCATCAAGACCTTAAATACATTGGAAATATACATGGAATGGAATGTAACATATAATTTATATGTTGGCCATATAATGTAGCATGGGAATGATATTCCATCATGTGCAAGGTTTTGAGATCATGCAAGACACGCTCACTAGAGTCCACATTGTGTAGTCACAGTCACTGCTGAGACTGACGTGTGAAAGACCTTGACTTTGTATGCTCGAATTTTCTCTTTCTGGCTTCCTTGCTTGCTCTACTGAAGCATGTCACACATGGTGAGAAACTACAGGCCAGCCAGCATCCCAGGAAGAAAGCTGTGACTGCAGCATACTAAGAAGAAGCCAACCCAAACACATGGGTGGTCTCAGCAGAGGAGCCTTTCCGGGAAGCCTGTGATATCTGCAGCCTGGATGACCCTTAATTACAGGCTGGTGAGAGGACCAGCCCAACCAGAAGTCTAGAACATAGAAACCACTAGAATAGCTGCCCTCATGGAACGCTTGTTTTTATTGGGTCCTATGTTTTGACATGTTACCTAACAGGCAGAATTTTTTGAACTTTAACTTAATATTCATATATTTATTTTCAGTACATAACATGATTGTTTGGTATGTGTGTTACAAAATGTCTAAACCAAGCTGCTTAACACACCTATCACCTCACATATGTGCATGCATGAATGTGTACTCCTATGTAGCGTGTATGTGTGTGCATGCACACGTATGATGAGAGACTTAAAATTTATTCTCATCAATTTTCAAATATCTAACATATTATTGTTAAATATGTATTATATATCATATATATATTATATATCATATAATAGATCTTTTGAAATTATTCTTTGAGCTAACTAAAGTTTTGTGTCCTTTTTCAGTGTCTTCTCAGGTCCCATCTCACCTATTCTCTGGAAAAAAAAAATCATTGGCTTTTTCAGATTCCACATAAGTGAGTTGAAATACTGGCCTCTTTGTGTCTGACTTATTTCATTTAACATTGTGTCTTACAGGGCCATCTTTGTTGTCACAGATGACAGCACCTGTCAGTAGCTTAAAGGCTGGGTAGTATTCCATTATTAGTATATGCCATGTTTCTCATTCCAAATGCTATTTGTTTTTTTTAAATGTATTTATTAATTATTTGAGAATTTGATCATCTCACCCCTGACTCCTCTCCTAATGTCTCGCAGATCCATCCCTACCTTCTCAACTTCATGTTCTTCTTTTTATTTTTAATCATCTATTGACTTTAATTTGATCTGTCTGTGTATATCTGGGTGTGTAGCCATCCACTAGAGTGTGATGGGCGTACCGCGAACCATATTTTTAGAGGAAATTGACTGCCCCTTACCACTAGAAGCCATCCGCAGTCCATAGCTCCCTAGTTAGGGTTAAAGGCTAATGAATTCCTTCCCACTCCATACTGGAGTAGCTGATTGGCTTGATCTGGTGCATGTCTTGTGCAGGCAACTACAGATGGTATGAGTTCAGTGGCTCTTTCATGTTCAGAAGACACTGTTTCACTCTGGTCCTTACTGGCCTCTGGCTCTCCCAATTTTTCTACCTCCTCCTCCAAAACAGTTCCTGAATCTTGGGAAGGCAGTACGGTATAGATGTCCCACTTGGACTGAGCACTCTGGAGATGTTTATTCTCTGCCCCTTGACTAGTTGTGAGTCTCTGAATTAACTACTGTCCACTGTATAAAGAACTTTCTCTGATGATAAATGCTACTGTTTATGAAGTCACGAGAGTTTGGCTTTTTTTTTTTTTAATAGCTTGTCATTAATATTGTTTCTTTCTTTCTCTTTGCTTGCTTCTGAGAAAAACAGTCTTACTATGGGCCCAGGCTAGCTTTAAACTCAAGATTCTCCTGCTTCAGCCTCCCAAGTGCTCAGAGTACAGATGCACACTGCCTCTCTAATATACCTCTTAACATAAAGCCAAGCAATGGGTACGTGGCACATGACAAATGGACGGGCTGTTTTCTAGAGACTCAGTTAGGAAAGATGAGTGATATATCACACAATAATATTCCGTTAGACGTGATTCATGTGATTTATGTATGATGGAGCTTAGCTTAGCGTAATGCCTGTTTTATGTTAGAGATTTGCGACATAATGGGAGGGGTGATCTTTGAGAGGTAGATTGGCTTTCTCACATGCTATTTTGTTTCTTCTGTGTACACAAGACAGTAAATCTTTCCCCTGCTCTGTGAGTAGCTCCTGGATGCCCACAGAAAAAGCATCCATGGTTTCTCGTGCTTTAAGTGGCATAATTCACCCAAATTTAGCAACTGGTGCCTCCATGCCACCAGGTATCCTATGGCTGTGCCCACACCAGTATCATTCAACACTTTCTCCTTACAGAAAATACAAATGTCCAGGCTCATTTCATTCATGAAAGCTAATGGAAAATCAGACCCATCTTTAACATGTGCAAGGCCCGAGGCAATGGGAAAAAAAAAAAAAAAAAAAAAAAAAAAAAAAAAAAAAAAAAAAAAAAAAAAAAAAAACAAAACACCAAAACCACCCATGTACCTGGCATTTAAATTGTTGTAAGTTGAAAAATCAAGCTATTGCCCATTAAGTAAAAATATGTGCCAGTCCCTTCTTTAATAAATATGTGAAGGGCTTAACAGCCCACAAAGGTGACATGAAAATTAATTTAAACTGAAAGCATTTGAACAATAAACAGCTATGGAAATATTACCTTATAAACAGCCTCTCCCAAATAAAGCCTCCTCCAGAGCACTTTCTTGTTTGGGAGAAGACTGTCCCTTAACACTGGGAAGGGAAAGCTCAATAACTACCCACCCCCACCTTATATCCAAATCTCAGGAGAAGGGCTGGAAAAATGGCTGTTGGTAAAACGCTTGCCTTGCAAGGATGAGGTGCTGAGTTCAATACCCAGAACCCGCATAAAATACCAGGCATGACGATACACATTGGTAACCTCTGTGTTCAGTGCTGTAGACAGAATGCAGAGACAGGAGCACGCTGGCTAGCCAACCTAGCCTACTCAGCTCCAGACCAAGACAGACCCTGGCTCAAAGGAAGTAGATGGTGGTCCTGAGGATAACTTGAAGTTATCCTGTGGCCTCCCTGTGCACCTGCATACATGTGCAACTTACACACACATGTACATTCATGTGTGCGCGCACACACACACACACACTCACACACACAAACACACACACACACACTTCACAGAGGACACAGAGGGAAGTCAAGAAAAACTGATGGTTTCCTATTAAAGCCTGAAGCCCACACCCCTTTCCTGTAAAATTACCATGTTAACCTTTTGACCTCTGGCTGTTCAGTGAATGCTTGTAGAGGATGCCTAAATGCATGTCAAACCACCTTGTCTTTCTTCTTGCTAATTTGCCACCCATCAATTAGTTTCAAGAACTTGAGCACACAGAGGAAGTGGGACCTTCCCAATATATTATCTGGCGAATGTCTAGAAGATCAAATCCTCTTGAAAAGTTTTCAGACTTGCTCATAGAAGGAAAGCCAGCTCTATGCAGTTAGCCTATTTCTATCTCTGTCTTATGCAGCTGACTAATGTGCAAACATGTGGGTGTTTTGCCCTGTAGATGAAAGCTCTGTCTACACCCTGCACCAAGCAGCTGGCTTTTAGGGATCAGTTCTAGGAAGGCACACAATACACGGCCAATCTTCCAAATTGGGGAAAAAAGAGGAAAAAAAAAAAAAACAACAAGAAGAAATAGCATGTGATGCAATCGAGCCTGGGGTCATCAGGACAAGAAATTGCAGGAGTCTAGTAGCATATCAAATATGGAGGTTCGGTAGGACACTGTCTCCAAGCATGTACAACCTTTGAATACTGCAGCTCTTCACCCATTTGTATATGAAAGAGAGCAGCAATCCAGCCCTCTAAAGTATTGCAATGACCTTTGCCCAGTTGTGCTACCATTATCGACCTTTGCCCAGTTGTGCTACCATTATCAGCACCTGGGATGGCCTGCATGGTAGAAAGGGCATCTGACACTTGGTGAAGCCACTGAGCTGATGACCAGGATGGTGGGACTGCAAGAGGAGTCAGTTATGGACCAGGAGGCAGTGGAGATTAGGGGTAAGTTTTCCAGTAAAAGTATCTCAACAAAAGAGGCAGTATCTGCCCACACCAGGACCACTCATCCTGGAATCACAACAAGGTAGCATTAGAGGCCGAAGCAGAGCTTAGACCAACCCTGTAGAGGTAAGGACATCTGATGTCATGATCTCTATCTCAGTCACTAACCAAGGAGGAAGAGTTACGAGGAAGAGGCAAGTGCCCCTCGAAACTCAAAAAATGATGATAGACCTACAGTTACCAAGATGGAGTAGAGCCCAGCAAATTGATTGACAGTGAGCCCAGGATCCTATATTTTTATATTAACTTAGATCTTATTGAATAACTCAGTTGACTTCACGTGGAGGACTTCAAGGGAAGCAGTACTTTTCTTGTGAATGATTTTCAGACCCATCTGCCAGGAGGACCAGCTTGCTACTCTCTTCTGTTCTCTATCTGCACTGCTCACACCCATGAGCCTGTATGTCTAGTCAACAAAGCCAAACATAATAGACATGTTTGGAGTACATGTAGAGACTTGAGTCCTAAAAACCTGGCTTCACTGTAGCTTTTTTTTCAATATAACATTTGTATTGATTCTTTGAGAATTTCATACAAGCATATAATGTAGTTTGATCATACATCCCGCACAGCCCTCCCCCTTACTTCTTCTGGATCCACCCCTACCTCCCTATCACAATTTGTCTTTTTTTTTCCATCACCATAGCTTTGTGAACCTCTCTCAGCATCGTTATTTTCATTTCGTGAGGCTGCTGTGCATAGATGTAGTAAGATGCAAGGGGTGTTTAGCACAATACCTATACTGTATTTGCTTAACAAACACTAGGCATTATTTCATGAGAGCTAGCTATTCACGAGCTGTCTTCTACCCTAAATTATGATTCATATAAAGCTGATGGTGCTAGTTTCTTCTATCTTCAGAATCTGTCAGAGTGCCTCATTAAAAAAAAAATTCATTTTGGGTCTACTATCTCTAAAACACAGGGGAAAGCCAGTAATAGGCTACAGCCAAAAACTTACAGAATCAAATGAGGAAGTCAAGAGATGGTGGCTTGTAATTAAGAATTTCCCACCTATCTCAGAGTCCATAAAGCACCTGTAATCTTTAAACCTCTTTTTGGAAATGTTTATATTTTTCCTTGTTCATCTTTTCATCTTTTATCCCCATATGGGAAGGAAGAAAGATGTTTCACTCTCAAACAAGCTAGCATATTAAAGCTATAAGCAGAGAACCCTGCGCTGCCCTGGAAGCCTCCAGTTTCTCTGATCTCATGTGGGGAAAACTACTGCACAGTTATCTGTCATTCGGTTGTTTTATTAACAAAAGACCACAAATACAGATTCCCAGTGGGTGTGAAGTCATTCTTTCTCAAGCAGCAGAGAGGAGCAAAAATGTATTTATGAGAGAGCCACAGGATGCTACCACCCCTAGCTCCCAACAGCATTGCTTGTCTGGAATGCAGCACCACTGATTATCCATAAGCCACAACCAGAATTGAGTCCCACATTGTACCCCTAAGTATCAATACAGATAATTGAGACAAGCAAAGGATAAAGGGAGAAATAGTGTGTGGTATCATCTGCCTCTTCCCATTGACTTGGTCATACTTGCCTCCTCCACTGGACTAGGTTGATTTCAACACTGTATCATGAGCTCCTAGAATGGCAATAATAACTCCAACAGAGCTGGTATTTTGTAACATGGGTGGATGGATGGATGGATGGATGGATGGATGGATGGATGGAGAAATCCTCATCAGAATATTTATTACACAAGGAGTCTTTGGTGACACCGATCCACAGTGCTACAATTTTGCATGGACTGTGTTCTGATGAATTTTGACCCTTTTAGAACCTTCTCTGGCTAGCTGAGAGGGTGCATGTGTGAGTTCGCCTGCAGACCCTGTCAGTGGTCATTTCCCATGTTCTACTTGACCTGTTGATCAGTGTTATAGACCATAGGTATATTGAACTTTTCTCCTTTAACATTTTGTCCACCTGAAGCTGCACTCTAGTGGCCTGAGGAACTTTCTTCCATGACAAATCCTTGGTCTCCCTCCTTAGGAAGGCTTCCACATCCCAATTTACCTCTGCCTAGTATCTATGTGGATGACAAAGGACCTGGAATTTCATGGACAAGAATAGAAATAACAAAAACGTCAAAAAAAAAATCATCAGATCTGAAAGGAAGTATGTAAGAATGCATTCAAAGGATTAAAATATAAGCATTTGACCTTGGGTAGCGCACCTGCCTCTGGTTGGGAAGACAGGAAGTCCTCTGATATGCAAGATCAGGAATCCTGTGAGCTTGGTTGGCCAAGTGCTTGCCTATCGTGCATGACTTCCTGGGTTTGATCCCCACCACTGGATAAATCTAGAAATAGCCTTTCGCACCTCTACTCCCAATATCCTGGAAGTGAAAACAGGGTGCTCCAAAGTTCCAGGTTGTCAGTAACTGCATAATGAATTTGATGCCAGACTGAGATACAAGGGAGCTTGTCTCAAAAGAAAGAAAACAAAACAGAGCTGTGCACACCTCAGTGTGTAGGTGTTCCAAAGGGCAGGAACTGGGGAGAGATAAACAGGTGAAATCCGGGCAGGCTCTCCAGTTACACAGGAGAGCTACTGGTGACTGCATGCAATGCGGGAGAAAGGGAAGCCACCCCCAGGGTCCTTCCTAACCAGGCTCCCCCTCCCAATGTGGAATACCAGGAGCAGAAGGGAGAGTCACATGAAGAAAAGCTGAACACAAAACAACCTTCCAGGAGCAAGCATCAGAGTAGAAGGTGTGAGGCCTGCTGGAGTGGGCGTGACTCTCAGCCTTGGTGCTGATCTCATTGGTGCTGATGTTTGTCTTTTCTCAGTTCTCCCCTTCCCCCAACCCCACCCCCAGTTTCACCAGAAGAGGAAGAGCGAGGAGGTTATTGAACCTGGGAGATCCCTCTGATCCTCAAACCACCCAAGGACAGACTCTGAAAAGGCCTGGACTTCAACAGTGTGGTATATGGCTCGATATTTCCACAAGCAGACGTGGATGACATCTCAATACAGATGAATAGTTAATGTATGACAATGCAAGGAAAACAAGATTTTAAAAAAATTACACTGGGACAACTGGTTAGTCAGGGGGAGGCTCCCTTCAGTATCATGTACTGAAACAAATACCAGACAGATCAAAGCCTTGTTTTTTGTTAAATCAAAGCATAAACAAACTATAAACAGTTAGAAATGAATATTTATCAAGGTTCTGGGAAGAGAAAGAATGCCTAGATGGAGAAAAGATTAAAACATCAATAAGGGTGCGATGGGCAGATGTGATTACACGAAAAAAAAATGACATCTTAGAAACACAGAAATCTTGATCAAACTTAAAAGAGAAACAGCAAATAGGTAGACACATTGTCGCACCTGTAACGAGAAAAGGAACTCTGCATTTATATATTCAAATTAATACGACTCTTTAAGAAAAACAAAGAAACCCACAGATGAGTGGAGAGAGGACACAGATGACCTTTCCACAAAGAGGAAACGCTGTTGCTTAACAAACACGAAAAATGTTTCCATATCTCTGTTAATCAAAGGCCTGCAGAAAGAAACAATGCCATTGAGTGGATCTCAAATTAGCTAGTGTTTTAAAATCGTAACAGGCCTGCTAAACAAACTGAGGCAAAAATGGGTATTTTCCTGAGCTGCAGATCGGAGTGTAAACTGGCAGAGGCTTTTAAAGAGAGCTGGAGGCGTGGATTGAATGCCTTAGGATGGGCATATATTTTGATGCAGTAATTACACACTGACATGTACAGTTTAATGAAATAAGCCAGAGCGCTGGGAGTTGGTTTGGGAAGGGCGGGGGGGGGGGTGTGTGAGCCTATTGTGCTGCAAGATCAATATTGCAGCAGCATAACTGATAGAAAGAAAAAGTTTAAATTTAAATGTTTGGTTAAATAATCCATGCCACAATCCTTGCGTGGAACATTATGGAGACATAAGACGTGATGTTCGCAGAGACTGCGCCACGTAGAAAGTGCTTATGGTATAATAATAACTGAAAAAAAGAGATAAAAACTGCAAAGAGAAAATGGATATAATTATGCAAAAATCTATGCATAAAAAGCCTCAAGGAAAGTCATTAAAATGTAAATAGTCACCACGCACGAGTGCTGAATTTGTGGCTGATTTTTATTTTCTTTGCTACTTTTCAGGAATTTTCCTCCAATGTTGCAGGAACTCCTGGTGTAGATATTTAAGCTTTCTGTTCCTTCTGACAGCTTGGGCCGTTAGGAAAGTCAAAAGTTTCTTTGAGACAAAGGTCACTTTGGAAACATTTGGAACATGGTTGCCATATAAGGTAATATCCAATTACATATCTGAGGCATTTGCAAAGAGTTTGCCCTAACGTGATTCTGAGCAACTAATTGTAGAATAAATTAGTGAATGGATGAATGAATGAATTAATGAATGAGAGTGAGTGAGTGAGTGAGTGAAGATCAGCTAGCTAGTACTCACCCTCAACTGACATTGCCCTAAAATAATAACAGATTAGCTCATTTAACCCCAATTTATGTAGGAGGTAAGTATCTTACATTCCTATCTTTGTTTAGTTTTGTTGTTGCTGCTGGTGGTGGTTTGTTTTGGTTTAGTTTGGTTTGGCTTGGCTTCCTTCAATATGGTGTGGTTTGTTTGGGCTTGTAATTTTGAGATAGGGTTTCATAGCCAGGGCTAGCCTAGAACTCATGATCCTCCTATTGCAGGCTCCCAAGTGCTGGGATTCCAGACATGAGCCACCTTGCTAGGTTTCTATCCCCATTTTGTGAATGAGTACGGTGAAGTACAAAGATACAGGAAGGTAGTTCAGGTTGCATCAGACACATGAGGGTTCAAAAGTTAATCCCAAATGGACAGTGTGCAGCCAGAGCCCCACAGCTTCCATGCAGATGAGTTTCCCCCTATCCTCGGCCAGGACCAGGTTTGTGGGCCAGAGTCTCTGAAAAAAAACTGGAGACAAGTGACTCTTTTGTCAGCCCCAACATTACAAGAATTGAAATGAGAGTCCTTTGTAAATGCTATTTTATCCCAGTTTTCAGGAACATAAGGTACCCACTCTGCTTGGGTCACCCTCCAGTTGCTCCCCAGAGTCAAACAAAAGAACTCAACTCATCAAAACCAAGAAGTGGGCCACCATGCCTAAAATGCTTCAGCTCCCAGAGAGGTGCTTGGATGCTTCCAGGTGAGGTCTCTCCTGCAGCTTGCTTTACTGCCCTTTCATTGGGTAACAAAACGGTTGGCATCATCCTGTTCGCATCATACCACTGCAGTAAATGAAGGGAAACAGAAAATGGGCACAGAAACATGTCGGGCACATAATACACATTCAGCGTGATTTACTTCATATTTTTTTTTTACTATTATAACCATTATAATCCTATCTGACACAAGAGGAACCAACAATAGATTCATCAAGCAAGCCAACTAAAATTAAACAATATTCCTGCCTCACTTTATTTTAGTATAAACAGTAAATATGTATTCAATCATCAAGATTTTGATATAGGATTAAAGTGCCATGTGCACTGGGGTCATGCCTGTCATTCTTGCACCTGGAAAATGGAGGCAGGCGGATCACAGTTCAAAGTTAAGCCTCAACTCGAAAGTCTGAAGCCAGTACGGCCCATCTGGGACCCTATCACAAAAACACACAAAATAAAAATACCTTACGTTTTTAGGCTAGGGGTTTTATTCAGTGGCAGGGAACATGTTTAGCATGCATGAGGTTCAATGCCCAGAATGACAGATGGAAAAATCACACTTCTAACCCCCTGCTACAAACCACATCCTGAACCAATGCCTACGTGTACTCAGAAATGCAGTAGGCACTGAAGACACACTTGAGAAATAATCCAAGAACAAAGTATTACAGGGCAAGAATGTCTTAATGACAGTATATAATGTTTGTCTTTCCAGCCTCCACAAAACCAGAAATCCTTTCAGTCACTCCCCTTTACCTGAGTGTTCAATTAGGTTTCAAGATACAACACTTCCTTTTTATATTTATACTTTGTTGGTTTGTATAATGTTAATGAAATTGCTTAATTGCAAATGAAACCATTATGGCTGGCCTCATTGTGTTTCAAGCAAAAGCAATGGATCTCACTAAACAAAACAGCCAACCAGTGAGGCTGTGGGAAGCAGCCAGAGGAGGCTGGCCAGCTGGCTGATCTCAGCAGGCAGTGTAGGGAGTGTCACCCTGAGATGGGACTGTCATAGCACAGTCCCACAAAACTAGAACCTCAATCAACAGAAAATCATTTCCCCTCTTCTGGTATGCAAAGTGTTGGCAGTGGCATTTGTTAGTTTTGCATCATTGTGACAGAATGCCTATCAGAAGCAAGTTAAGGACGAAAAGACATGTTCCTGACCACAGTTTCAGAGGGGTCAGTCGATCGCAATGGGGAAGGTGGGACCTGGTAACTCATTTTGTGGCAGCAGGAGGGTGTGGCAAAGGCTTTTCACATCTGGGAAGACTGCTAATGAAAGAAAGGGCAGGCAGAGCTAGAGTATAAAATACTCTTAAGAAACCATGCCCAGTGACCTACTTCTTCCAAGGTCCCGCAAGCCTCTTAAAACAGCTCCACCCACTGGCGAACAAGCCTTTGGAACTTGAGGCTCTTAGGTGAAGGCTCAGCTTCCACCATGGAAGTGCCTCCTTTACCTATAATCTTTCTGTGGCTCTCAACCCCGCATATCTATGGCCCTCAAATCTCCCTCTCCTTCCTCTCTTAAGGGTAACAGTCACCAGATTTATCACCTACCCTAAATCTAGAAGACCTCACTTTGAGATCCTTCATTAGTCACATGTACACATATTCCAGTGACAAACAAGTCACATCCACAATGAAGTTTGCAAGTGTGTTTTAGAGGGCTCAACGGACCCATTTGTGCCATTCTACAGAAAGCGTGGATCAGCTGTGTGACTCATTCTCATTCGCAGGCTCTTCTGCTGAACTATGAGCTCCCTAAAGGAACTGACCAATCCTTCAGCCCATGTCCTTGGGACTTACATTCTGCAGATGCGTAGAGGATACTGTGTAAGCATTTGCCTGCCTGGGATCTGTCTTTTCAGCTCAAGCTACTATAAACCAAATCCAAAACCAATATGGCTTAAATAGTAGACGTCCACTTTCTCACAGCGCTGAAGGCTGGAAGGCTAAGAGCAGAACACAAACCTCAGTTCTGCTGAGGACTCCGTGTAGGGGGACTCTGTGCACTCACGTCAGACAAACTTCCTGTGTTAATCTTTTCCTTAGGAAACCATTAGTACATACTCATGGTACAAATTCCCTGTACACCATTGGCTAGTCAAGCTGCCTAGTAAGGTCTAGGGATCTGCCTGTCTCTCCCTCCCCTGTGCTGAGGCTGCAAATGTGCATCACCGTGCCTGCCTTTTTACCTGGATGCTGGAGACCCAGTGTCATGAAGGCATCTCCAGGCAAGTACAAGCATGTGTTTTGATAATATCCAGCCCTGGTGCCCTCACTTGCTCCTGCTCATTCTATTTTTTTCCCCAGAGAGATCCTTACTTTGTGTGTGTGCGTGTGTGTGTGTGTGTGTGTGTGTGTGTGTGTGTGTGTGTGTGTGTGTTGTGAGAGATATCAAGAGAGAAACTTCAGATATTAGAGAAAATGTACTGTGCTTTCCTTTCCAAATCTGGCTTATTTTAGTTAATATGATGATGTCTAGTTCCATCCATTTCCTCTGCAAATGTTGTCATTTTGCTCTTCTTTATGAGTGAATGGAATCCCCTTTCTGTTTTCATAGTGCATTAGCTTCATCCATTTATGTGCTGATGGGCATGTGCTGTTTCCAGGAGTTGGCTATTATACATAACACAGGGTGAGAGTAAATATTCATGTGCAGGTGTCTCCCTAGTATACAGACTTAGGTTCCTTTGAGTGCATTCCTATATAACTCTTCTTATAAGGACACCGACCCTGTCACAAGGACCTAACCCTTGAAGTCTCCACCTCCAAATACCAGAGTTCTGACAAATTGATTTGAAGAGCCCATAATTCCATCCATAACAAGTTCATATTTCAATTGAAAGCTAGTAGTATTTTTTGAGAGAAACCTTAAAAAGGAAACTTTTCTCCTTGTGTAGAAGAATTTGTCTTTATTGTAACATACAGGCGATTAAACTGTTATCAAACCTGTGCTTTGCTCTCCTTGTTCCATACAAATTCTGTCGTCATCCTTCTCAAGATGTATATTGTAATAAATGTATGTGACAAGACAACCCTAAGGAAACATGTGCATATTCACTGAGCAGAATCAGGTGAACACTGGCAGCTTTCTAGAATATTCAACAGATGGTTCCGATGTTGAGGATGTAGCAACATGAATATGCTGGTTACTGCTGGCCTGGGGATCTGCACGAATTCTCTGCAAGATGACTTCTTCCTTTTGTTGTTTTTCTCGTCTAATTAAAGCCTTGCTTTTCATTGTTATTTTAGGAATTTCCTTGCTCTTGGATCCAGGATAGCTAAGGAAAGAAAAATGTAATAGACCATCCTCCTCCATCACCAAGAATGTTGGACAAGAGGCAGCCTAATACCTTAAGATGATTTTAATGAAAATGAACTGTAATATGAGATAAAGAAGAAAGTGCTGGGCCCCAGTATCCCTACTTAAGAACGAACCAAGCCACGCTCTCAGGTAGGAACTCCTAAAAGGACATTTGGGCCATGTGAGACAATCTGGTAACTTCACAGGGTGCCTAGTTCTGAAGCCTTACAAGCACTTTCATAATACATAAATTACATTTTGGGGGATCTTTGCATGTTTATGGACAGACTTTAAACCACCAAATAGAAGTGCCTTTGGGAAAGAGGGGCCTGTGTTGTTTATCTTGTAATGCCCAACATCCAGTACCAGAGTGAGGATCTCAATAAATGAACAACTGACAGACTGAGCTACAGAATCTCCCCTGTTGCTTAGATGTGGCAAGAGAAACACAGTGCAGTTGCTCTCATGGCCATGATTCTAAGGGAAAGCCCTTCTGAGGACATAAGGACATGGCATTCTGGTCCAACCCAGATGATGAAACAGCTATAAAACACTATGAAGGAGTAGAATTCTGACTTTGGTCTGTTCTGGCTGCTGTAAGTAAATGCTTTCCTGTGGTTTGCGCACTGGGGAAATGCATTGCTCAGAGTTCTGGAGTTTGAAAATCCCATGATGAAAATGCCAGCAGATTTGATGCCTCCTGCAGGCTAGCTCTCTACCTCACACAGGATACCTGCAAGATGTGCAACTGCACACCAGGGATCTCAGCACTCAGGAGGGGGAGGCGAGATTGTGAATTTCAGGCCAGCCTGGACTACATAGCCAAACTCTATCCCAAAACAGAAAACAAAACAAATAAAATTGTATATTGCTCACGTTGTTAACACAAAGCAGAGAGAAAGGCAAGCGCTCTGGCCTCTTTGATAAGGGCACTTATCCCAAAGCTGGAGGCAGAACCTTCAAACCATAATGACCTTCTATTGGTGTTACCTCTCAATAACAGGGCGGGGGTGGGGGTAAGGTTTCACAAGAATGTTGGAGTCACACAAGTAGAAGGAGTAGCATATGCAAATGTGTGCAGAGGCGACTGCTTGTATGTTCAAAGACATATTCTGATGTCCCATCAGTGACTAGAAAGGTGAGACGGTGGGGCTGTGGCTACAGTAAGCACCTAGTGCAAAGTTTTGAGCAGGATGAGTGGTAAGTGGCCTCATTTTTGCTTTAAAAAGACCAGAGCCACTCACTCAATTAGAAGTTTCTGTGAGCATTGCACTTGACACCATTTTATTGCTGAGATTTGCTTTCTGATTAAAAGTCACTGTGTGTGCCATAAAAGCCACCAACAGAGCAGTGATGAAGAAGCAAGGTAGTATCCCTGCCGAAAACAAAAACGTTCACTGGCCTGGAGTTCCACAGGGAGGATAGGCTGGAGTGAATCTGGACTAAAAAGGTTCTCGTGGGGTGTAAGAGATGGCCCAGTCAGTAAAGTGCCTGCCACACAAGCATGGAGACCTATGTGTAAATTCCTAGCAGCTGTGACCCAGGCACAATGCTGCACACAATACATCCCAACTCTGTGGAGGCCGAGGCTGAGACAGAGACACCAAGATCCCTGAAGCTTTCAGACCAGTCACATTAGCTGAATCCAAGAATCCCAGGTTCAGTAAGGGACACTGGCTCCAAAACAAAAATTTACACACGTAGAGACACAGTTGAGAAAGACACTTGACATAGTTCTCAGCCCCCAGTGTGACTGTATTTTGGAGACAGTCTTTAAAGAAACCCTAACTAAGATACTACACAATCCCAAACAAAGCACAGAACTTAAGAAATGCTGTCATTTGTGGTGACCGTGGTTAACTTAGGTCATAAGGAGGGGACACACTCCAACACAACTGATGTACATATGAGAAAAGGAAAATGTACCAAGATGGGGGCGGGGCGAAGGCTAATGGAGGAGGCCCTGTGAGCACAGTCTGAAGGTAACACTTAGATTCTGAACTACAGCCCCCAGAGCTATTAGACATAAATGTCTATTGCCTATGAGCTTTTTGTTATGTCAACCCTAGTAATCAGTCTCTAAGTTTGACCTTCCTCAAACACAAATGGCATCTCTTACATTCTGTGCTTTGTTTGGGATTGTGTAGTGCCTTAGTTAGGGTTCCATTGCTGTGAAGAGACACCATGACCATGGCAACTATTAAAATGAAACATTTAATTGGGACTAGCTTACAGTTCAGAAGTTCAGTCCATTATAGTCATTGTGGCAAGCATGTGGCAGCGTTCAAACAGACACAGTACTGAAAGGGTAGCTGAAAGTTCTACTTTTGGATCAGCAGGCAGCAGGAAAAAAAAAGTGAAATATTGAGCCTGGCTTGAGCATCTAAGACCTCAAAACCCACCCCAGTGACACACTTTCTCCAACAAAAACCACACCTACTTCAACAAGGCCACACCTCCTAACAATGGTACTCCTTATGGGCCTATGGAAGCCATTTTCATTCAAACCACTACATGTAGATTCCTGTGCCAAAAACAATGCTAGAAAATACCAGAGGGGAAAGAAACAGTGGCTTGGTCACCCTCTACTATCACAACTTTCCCTAACTAGTACATGAGGAAGGACCAGAAAGAGAAGTAAATATGATCACTTCCTATTGGTTCTCATCTCAAAAGTACCACTGAGAGACAACACAGAGCATCCTCACGAGGATTGTGAAACAGTCTTCAAAGGCTTTAGATGGTAAATGTTTGTGTGGTATTTACCACACACTACTAGGCAGTGTCCTGAGAGCTGCAGTCACAAAAACTTCATCCTCCAACAAACTCATAGGTGAGACGGTGTTTACACACTTTTTAAGAGATGAGCAAATTGAAACCTAGCGAGATCAGATGTCCACCCAAGAGCACACAGCCAGAGAACAGCTAAGCTAGAAAGCACTATGTGTGCATGTCTCCCTTACTGAGGTATACAGTACACTGGCCATGCCAAGGATTCTCCAGCTGCCCTCTCTGCCACTCTAGTCATGAGTGAACTACCATAATAATCAATAAATTCCTTTGTGTTGATCAGACTTTTTGTTGCTGTGATGATTTACCTGAGGAAAAAAAGCATAAAGGAAAAAGAATTGCTTGGGTTTCTGGTTTCCTCATCTGGAGAGACTATGAAGCACAGCAAGTCATAACATGATGGACAGAGACAGGCAGAGATACAGACAAATAGAGATACAGACAGACAGCAACAGAGAGAGAGAGAGAGAGAGAGAGAGAGAGAGAGAGAGAGAGAGCGCTAGCTAAGTTGCCTTCCTTCCTTTTATTTCTTCTGGGCTCCCAGCATGTGGAATGGTGTTACCACATTCACAGTGGGCCATCCTCCTTAATCTGTCCTCTGGAAACACTCTTACATACATATGTTGCCAGAGTGTGCTTCCCAAACCCATCACACTGACCATTGAGACTAACTACCACACAACCTACTCCCCTAGCAAAACCTGTTTGAGCAGTTTTGGTGATTGATTTTCCATGACTATGTTCAAAGTAGGACTCGGTGCTGCATGGGGAGAAGTTTCAAATAAACATGAGATCTATCTGTCCACATGGCCTTGCAACATTTTCTTAAGACTGCTTAACTAAGATAACCAGAGACAAGCGCGTGATAATTATTTGCTAGTGATAAGAATAGACACCTCCCTCAACCCCTACTTGAAGATCTTAGTGACTTCTGCCTTAGCTTAAAATTTTTCAGATTCTCCATGCAAAGGTCCAAGGCCTCTGTGATCCTCCAACACCTCAGGCAAGCTTTAGTTGAATAGATTTAGAAGACAGAACCCAAGGGTGTCCCTGCCCATGTGGAAAGCAAGAGGTTGTCTGGTACTCACAGTGTCGAAGTTGAAACTTAACTTTGCCTGCTTTGTACATGAGGTGGGTCTCATCTCATAGATAGGGATGGAGAAGGCACCAGTTATTTACAGGGAAGGTTTGGCCACTGGGCATCTCTAATATAAGTGAATTGCAAAATACTTGAGGCTAAAACAGTGAAATGGGAAAATCTGTGCGTTCCAATAAGACATCATTACTGATGAGTATTTTCCACTCTCAGAATCAGGCTGAAAACCACCAGTGCATGAAGGGATGAGGGCATCAGCATGGGTATCAGCCTGCTCAACAGACAGCGAGCTGCTTGGTAGGAAGATGCTCTGGGGATCCTTACAAGGCACCCTTCCCCCAGACATGTAGAGGTAGAGATATTCTAAGATGAAGTTTCAGGTCCTTCCTCAGAGTCAGGGGCAGAGGTGTGGGATCTTGATTGCACCTCCACAGTTATTTTGGAGTGTGGGATTTTTATTAGGGAAGGAAGACTGTGGAAGGTTTGACAGGGTTTTTAGCAGTTAGATGGCATGACTAAGAAGGAGTTGAGCTGATGAGTACTGGGTACTGTGACGTATAAGGATGGAGGATGAAACTGGAAGCCAGAAGCCTTGAAACTGCCCAATTGCTCTTAAATGCTCTTAAAAGAGAGAGAAGAAGAACAGAAAAAGGAAGTTAGAAAGACAAGAAAGAAGAAAGACATCAGGGAAAGAAGAGTTTTCGCCCTAAAAAGCCTGCATGGGAGACCAACAAACATGGCCCCAAGAAAGATACACAGGTCGTAATTCTCAACGTTTGTTAATACGCTTTTGCAGATATGATTCAAGGTAGATTCCTGAGATGGGAAGCTGATGACCCTGGATCACCAAATAAGTATGTGTCCTTGTAAAGAAAAGGGGAAACAAGAAGTCAGAGACAGAGAGAGACATGAGGTGCCATGCTGTCACTTGGATGGTAGGAACAGACCACAAGCTGAGGAGTAGATGCAAGCTTCAGAGGCCATAACTGACACACATTCTTTTTCTGCTTCTGATGATGATGGTGGTGGTGGTGATGGTGGTGATGATGTTTTGAGGTTAATGTCTCAGACTGTAGCCCAAGCTAGTCTTGAACTTTCACCAGTCCTTGTTCTTCTCAAATGCTGGGTTGAACCACCATCCTTGGGTTTCTTTCTTGATTTTATCACAATGTGGTTCCTGTCCAATTCCTTCTGACCTCCAGAACAAAAATAATAAGCTCAACTCAGTGAGTTATGGTAAGATGCTACAAAAGCAATCAGTAGCTTATACAGGCCTTTGTGTCTTTAATTGTTAGATGAACATCATCTTGAGGCTGCCTACTCTGAGTGGCTTTGGTGGAAATGAAATGACTTCTCTCATGCTGTCCCCAAATGCTCCTCCCAGTAGTAAACCCTGTACTCTTCATGTACCCTTATCAGTTTTTCTTGCTGAGATGGGGTTGTTTGTTCTGGCTTCTGGCAAATCAGCATCCGGCCTTTCAGTTCTCTTGTTCTTGCTCCTGGAAATAGCCTCCTCTCCACTGGGGATGCTTGAAGAATGAAGCCAAACAGAAGACACTCTGCTAGTCACTTAACTCATTGCTGTGAGCAGATATGTGACAAGGAGCATGTAACTGGAGGGAGAAAAGGTTTGTTCCAGCTCACAGTCCATCATCCACGGCAAGCATGAGGCCAGGAGTAGGAGGCAAGTTCTCATTGCACCTGAAGTCAGGAAGTAAGCTGGGTCACGAGACTTCCTCCAGTGAGGTCCCACCTCCACAACCTTCGTACCAACATCATCTGGTGACCAAATAACCAAATCCATGAGGCTGCTGAGGGACAGCTCACATTCAAACCAAAACAGCAAAACCTAAAGACAGACACTAAATCTGGGACAACGTTGAAATCCCTAGATCCAGCTGTTCCTGTATCCAATTCACCCTTGAACTTTTCAGTTATGTATTAGTAATTTATCTGGTTTAAACTGAGTTTCTGTCATACATAACGTAAAGCATCTGGTACATCATTCTGTGTCCCAGTATTTGTGTCACCATTTACTGCAATACGTGTGTGTGTGTGTGTGTGTGTGTGTGTGTATGTATGTATGTGTAATATATAGTATATATGCTATATAATGTGTAGCATATGCCTATTTATATGTATGAATAAAATGAGACACAGAACAGCCAAAACATTTGGCCAAAGTTAGCTCACAAGTAATCGTGAAATTCAAAGCCATGAAAGTCTGAAGTCTTTGCCCTTTTCTCAATACCAATTTCTAGCTTTCATTTAACGTGAACACAACTTGGGGGGCCATAAAGTCAAATTGAAAATGCTATTTCTTCTCCCAGGCCTTTCGTTGCACTAAAAACAATAGATCACAGTTGTTTTAAGTCCTGTGACAGAGCCTCTTAAAACCCCGCTGAAAACCTTATTAGGTTTCTGCTCAGAATGTAATGCTCAATAGTAAAAAGACACACGCTCTTTGTAAAAACAGTTTATATCAGAAAACATGTTGTCAATGCTGTTGGCTGTCAGGGAATCACCAAGGAACCATTTTATTTAAATTCAAATAATTCCTAGAGTTGTTAGGAGGTTCTGCTAGAAAGGAGATGGTGCCCTGCTTGTTACTGTGGATGGAGTGCTTGAGAGTTGCCTGTAGAATGAAGGAGAATATCAACAGAGTCCACAACTTTCTCGTTCCTCTTCTAAAACAGCTTCTCACACTGAGGATACAGCTCAGTAATAAAGACCTTGTTTAGCACCCGAGACCCTGGATCCCTCCTGAAATGCTCCAAAAAGCAAGGGAAAGAGCAATGTTTTGGTTTACCTCTAAGGCTACTAATTTGCATATTCTGTGGACCTCAACTTTGAGTAGGTCAGAAGGACATCTCTGTTCTTTTTACAGCCCTGACCTAGTATCTATACATACATTCAAGTGTGTGAGTGAATGCACATCCAGGCTTGTAGGTCTTTTCTAAAGACACTGGGCATCATGAAGAAGAAGAAGGAGAAGGAGGAGGAGGAGGAGGAGGAGGGAGGAGGAGGAGGAGGAGGAGGAGAAGGAGAAGGAGAAGGAAGAGAAGGAGAAGGAGAAGGAGAAGGAGAAGGAGAAGGAGAAGGAGAAGGAGAAGGAGAAGGAGAAGGAGAAGGAGAAGGAGAAGGAGAAGGAGAAGGAGAAGGAGAAGGGGAAGGGGAAGGGGAAGGGGAGGAGGAGGAGGAGGAGGAGGAAGAGGAGGAGGAGGAGGAACTAAACATGGAAATTTATTGTTGTCATTCAGAATATAATATTAGTTCTTGAAAAGTTGTCTTTACTTTTTGGTTTCAAGTACTTTGAATGTGGGAATAAACATCAATGGTTAATGAGATGAGGACACAGGAAGTAAGACTGTTGGTGGTGATGTGAAGGAGAACTATATACCACTGGGCAGCCCCAGAAATAAGGCATGCTTAGAAAAATTGGCCAGGAAGAGAAATCAGCTGTCAAAATATACAGCTAAGTTCAGACTGGAACAGGGTCAAGACCCCAGAAAACCTAATTATCTAGAAGATGGCTGAAAGGAGCTAGGCTGGAGGACCCCAAAATCAGGGACCAGATCTATCTTGCTTAGGGTAGAAGCAGACATAGCATAGGTTGTCAATAAATGTTTTCCAAATGAAAGAATCCATCAATAAAAGAAATTAATAATTGCTGTACCAAAAAGTCAGGCAAGAAGTTTGAGCCTGGAAATGGGAGACTTGAGGTCTTGGGTGGAGATAGTGGCAGGCAGTTTAACGGAGTGGTGTAAATAGAGAATGTGAACATATAGAACAAAGGACATCAGTGAGATCTTTGAAAGACTTGCAGAAGGACTGGTAAGATGGAGAGAGAAGTCAGCAAGATGAACAGGACAGCTGACAATGTGGGAGATGATAGTAAGAGGTAAGCTTTCTATTCTAAGGGATAATGACATCAGCCTCCAGGGAAGCCACCACTGAGAATCCTAGAAGGATGAAGGCCTGCTGGCACCTAAAAAAGAGAAAAGAAGTTACAGAAAAAGCAGCCCAGCCTCAAATCTTCCCCAGTCTGTTAAATCCTGTTGGAGGCAGAGAAAGCAGGCACGAGACCAGCTGATTCCAGGAAACTGTCAAAAGGAGGAATCACCTCCATACGCAGCAAGACAGCCACATCCCAGCAGGGCAAAAACTCAGCCAGGTGTCACTGAAAAGGCCTGGCAATGGCTACAGAAGCCAGACTGCTAGTGGGTATCGATCTCCACTGTCTCTCTTTGTTCCCTCAAGTGAGTCCAAAGATTCACCCATCTCCCTTGGGTCTGAACTGCTTGCAAGTGAAAGCAAGTCTTTTCCTACTCAGCATCTATGCTGCTTGTGAGTCGTGTCCTTGATAGATGACTTTGTTCATCAATTAGTCATCTCCTGATGGTCTTTCCTGGAGACCTCCCAGGTTACTGCCATTTATACACAGAGGACATTGCCTGGTACACAGGGACAATGCCTGAAGTCGCAGAACCTGAAAGTTGACCTCCAAAGGGACACCGCATTTTGGCTGGCTTTATCAAGGGGAAGAGAATAATTCTGCACCAAAGCTTACTTCACAATGTGTTTTGCCCAGCTTCTATGCCAGGCTCATCATAAAACTCCATAATCCTGAGGTCAAGCAAATGCATGCAATCAGAGAATGTTCCTCCAACAAACAGCTCTCATCATAGCTGAAAGGTAAAACCCTGAAGAGCAGAGCGATTCATCTAGCTCCGTGCACTACCTCTCGGACCCAAGTCAATGCCACTCCAAGCCTCAGCCCTGCTGGCATTGCTTGTATACCTACACTATCTCCACCAAGTTCTGAATTTGCATCACAAACCCATTCCAGATTTTGCTTCACCCCAAATCCTACATTCACCCCCTCCATTAGAATCTATTGTGCTGGGTTAGAAAGCACCACAATAGCTGTCTGTCTTATTTTCAGAGAAATCTGTTCTGGTAACGACACACCCTGTTCCTGATAGTTATCTTCTGTGGAACTGCACAGTATCATCCTCTTGTGCCAGCCTGCACCCAGCCATTCTGAGATCCCCACTCTTCCTAGAGTAGGTGGATCTGGATCTTGGTTACTCTCAGACTTTTGCTTCCTTCCCCTTCAATCCTCTTCCACTTGAACAATTTACATCTTATGAGCCCTGTGGCAGTTCTTTCCAGATCTCAAATTTGGCCTCACTTAGCTTTCCTACTCTATCTGCCCATTGCTATCTGTCCTTTGGGAGAAATAAAAGATAGCATGGTCCTCTGAGATAGTATCATCTCTGTTCTTTATTATTTGTAATGTCCCCAGAGTGGAACAGACAAATAGCATCACGTCCACCTGCTGTATAGGACAGTAGAAGGGGACAGGGGCAAGTTGCTATCATAGCAAGACAAGATATAAAAAAAAAAATCATAATTTCTACCTGGCTCTGTGTGCCCTTCTTGTCCCTTTGCTAAGCAACTCTACCAGGCTCCACATAATACCTGAACACTGTTCCTACCCAGAATTCTAGGAAAAGACTTCCATCTCTCAGCAGATTTAAGGAAATCTGCTGTATCTGCCTGCCAGCCAGGACTGAGGATTCTTTCCCACAATTCTTCTGTGGTCTGGGTACAGAAATACTCTGTTGAAAAAGCCAGTCCCATTGTTCCATAGCATGCTAGGTGTCTACAATTATCAATAATTTACTGTTTGTGTCAAAAGAGCTGGAGAACAGACTTTGAATGTTCCCAATATAAATAAATTATAAGTTTTCAAGCTGAGAGATACCCCAGTTCCTCCTACTAGATCACTGTGCTTGTATACCTGTACCCATAAAAGTATTACACACCAATGAGGAAATTTAAAAAGTCCAACCCTACTGTAGGCTGTGGATATTTTTCTAAAAGCCTCTGGGAGAAATGAAGCTCAGAATTAAGTACATACAAACCACACAGTTCAATTTTAATTACTGGAAAAAGTAATTCATGCAAACATGGTCTAAATGCTTTCTAATGGCATAACAGGTTTGATATCACAAAAATGTACACTGCTTCAAGATAGATCAGAAGTCCAGATTCCGAGGGAACGTCTTCTAATTTGCAAGAATTCAGAAACAGTATTTTAATCGCTAATCCCATGCCTGGTTATTTGATCCAAATGCTTGCAGATCTTCTTGGCTAAGGCATACCCAGACTGCCAGCATTTCCTTTGAACAAGTTCACTCAATACTCTGCATCCACATTTCCAAACCCAATTCACAAGAGTCCTACAAAAGAGTCCAATTCACAGCTAGAATGGAGGCTGGGAAAGCAGACTCATTTTTTTTTTTCTGAAGGGAAAAAATAAGTTCCTCAAATTGTTTGTTACCTATATTGAAGGCTGAGAGGCCCACCCTTCAAACATTCTGAGGACCTCCCAGGACAAGATAATTAAGACCTAAGTTGTCTGTGACCAACTTGCCAAGTGAATACGAAAGCCTCTTGTTTCCATTGTGACCAGGCCCTTCCTGACCATCTTCCACTTCCTGAATTCTTTGAAATGAATCATGTGCTCCTTCCAAAAAGCACCTCAGAGGAAAAGAAGAAAATCTGGGGGCTCCTCACACCCATCCATGCCATTCCCCCCCCCCCGAGTGGGATGTGCAAATTTGCTTCTCCTTGGAGCAGCCTCTTGTACATATGGTGTGTTCTTGGGAATGTGCTTGCGTCTCAGGAACTCACCCAGGGCAGGACTGGCACTAGCATATGGCCTTCCCTATCAGAACAAGAACAGGGGAGATGAAGCCACAAGTTACCCAGGAGTAGCACCTCGAAGAAGCCTCATTTAGGGCTAACATTGGTTGGCATAGCCTACCCTTCACATAGTAAGAGCATCATAACAGTAGCTTTCTTTCTTTTCACCATTTGACCTGGTGCTTCCTGTGCTATTTAGAAAATGTCCTCTCCCTTATACACACTATGAACCCTCCAAATTACTAGATTATGTTTATCCCAAGCCCTCCTCCACATATGAATCATGTCTTTGGTTTTCTGGATTCAGAAGAAAAAAATTATTTCAAGCCAACAGGGAACCTACTGGACATTAAACCCAGTTGCTCCAGGGCCCCAAATAGGACACATTGTGTTTGTTGTCTTTGCCAGGGAATCTGCAATCTGTGGCAGGACATACTTCTGGGAAAGAAGTCACTTTAGGAGGATAGTCTCAGGAGTGTCACTTTCATTCAGTAACGTCACTCCAGTTTGGGGGTGAGAAGCAGGAACAGGGAGAAGATTCTGTCAGCGTGCAGCCTGTGAGATTTGTGCACCAGCTTGCTCCTACAGACACATCCCTGAATCTCTAAGGGATAGGCAGAGCATCAAGAAATGGGTCAAGGAAAACAAAGGAAAAGGACTGTTGGGGCTGGGCAGCATTAGGACACACAGCGGGATGGCTCAGCTGCTGCTGGGACAAAGTGTCCTGTACCAACAGAACAAGAAAGACATGTTCTGACAACACAGCTTTGTTCCTTGCCATAGCACCTCCAGCCGCAGACAGACTCCTCTCAGGATTAGAGGGATATTGGTTCTGTAATGCTTTACACTTGAGACCAGGAATAATTGTTATTATTCGGTGTGATGGTGTGTAGCTTATAGCGTCTGTGACTTGACAATCAAGTAATGAGCTATTGATGAGGGAAATGAACCAGACGACAGCTGAGGCTGGAGACCATTAACATCTATGCCTGTTCTTGATGAGTGTTATCACCCAGGACTTCTTAATAATAGCTCATAATTATAATCACATTTATTGAGATGTTACTCTATACTGAGTGCTTTATACAGATGAATACATGCTAGCCTCACAAAGGTGCCATGAGAAAAGTGCTGTTGCTATTCTGACTTACGAAGAAGGAATATAGAAGATGCAAAGAAAAAGGTCCACCATGTACCAGAACTGGAGTTCTCGGGATACAGTTGCCACTCCAGAGTTGTCAAGAAGCACAGAGAATGTCAAACTGCATAAGACCCCAGGCCTGATGGTCTTAAGAGAAGGAATGTTCGGCTGGGGCTGACCTGGCCTGGGAGCACCATGAAGATACGTGAGCTCAATGCCATGCCGTTGGTCTCCACAGCCACAGGGAAGAAGGGAAGACAGCTCCAGTGAGAGCTTAATGTTCGTTCACAAGAAAGCACCCAGCGCTATGTGAGGGAGGCAGATTCTGATTCAGTGTCCTGAATTGAGGCCCAAGTTTCTGCACTGACATTCTGACACTGCTGGAGCAAGGCTCACACTTCAAGTCACAAAGGTCTCAAACAGAGATCTTCTGTCCACAGAGCAACTTTGCTGAGAAAAAGTAGCCCATCCCTGCCTTCAGTTTGGGCAACTACTGGCCTCAAACATGCTGAGCCAAGTTACTGCTGCATTACTTACAGAAACATTACTTATGTGGAGAAAACAGGCAGCCTAGAGCTGGGGGTGTATCTTAGGGGTACTTAGCATCATGGGTCCTTAGCTCAGTATGGAAAGGAAGGAAGGAAGGAAGGAAGGAAGGAAGGAAGGAAGGAAGGAAGGAAGGAAGGAAGGAGAAGGAAGAGGAAGGGAGGGAAGGAGGGAGGGAGGAAGGGAGGGAGGAAGGGAGGGAGGGAGGGGAGGGAGGGAGGGAGGGAGGGAAAGGAAAAAGGGAGAGAGGATGGAAGGAAGGAAGGAAGGAAGGAAGGAAGGAAGGAAGGAAAGAAGGGAGGGAGGGAGGGACAGAGGAGACAAGAGAACAGAGAAAAAAAGTAATAACTATGGTAGCCACATTTATCCCTCCTGAGTTATTCGGATGAATTTAAAAAGCATTTAACTACCACACAGGTGAGAACATTACAAATTAAATGTAAACAAACACATACATCTGACAAAATTAAGTGTATGCTATTAATTGGCTATAATAGTGTTGTCAGCACCATGGTGAATTAAGTGAGTGTGATGTGAGTTTATACAGCTGGGGTGCTTTTCTTCTGAGAAACACCCCTTCCAATTGAACTTCTGACATGAAATGTGGTGTGTGTGGCACGTGCATGTGTTTTGCTAGTTAGGGGTTTGTCTTGTTTTGTCAACTTGACATAAATGGGGATCATAGTTAGGAAGGAACCTTCATTGAGGCATTGCTTTGATTAGAGCAGCCTCTAGGCAAGCCTGTGGAGGCATTTTCTTTATTAGTGATTGACGAGGGTGGACAACAGCCCACTGTGGGTGGCCTCACATGTGTGGGCAGGGACCAAGGAGTTGGAGGGGTGTCTTGGGTTGTATAAGAAAGCAAAGCTGAGCAAGCATTGAGCAAGTCAGTAAGTAGTGTTCCTCCTCTGTGGCCTCTGCTTTAGTTCCTGCCTGAGCCCCTGCTCTGATTTCCTGCAACGATGGAATACAATGTAGAAGTACAGGCTGAGTTCCCCACGTTATTTCTGAGAAGAACGATCTATCACAGCAATGGAAAGCAAGCTAGAACATACATGCATACATAACTCTGGTGTCAGGAAGCTGTATTGATTTCATGAGTGTGGGCCTTACCCTCCTTGCTCTTATTTTTTTGCATTAACATTGCAAGAGTAAAGTTGCACGTTGTTGCTCTCATGACATCAAATCAAGACATTGATTTAATAATACCATAAGAAGTTAGAATCTTCTGTCATAAGCTATCTTTCCTTGCAACAGGGGATTCTTGTCTTTACTTGTGCTGAGTGTAAAAGGAACAGGATGTTAGATTGCCTGCATCTTTTCCTATGGTCAAAACATTATGTTTTTTACTCCTCGGTTTCTAACACCTCCCTTCTAGCTCTGTCTGTTTCTGTTCCCTAGCATCTCTCAAGATTTTGCTTTTACAATATCAAGTTTGCAATATTTGCATTTTGTGCGATAGTGATAATTAAGTCTTCTGAGCGTTGATTCTAAAAATTGGAAACCAATAGAGGTTTCACCATGATGGCTGTGTAGCTGCTTCACTACCCAGCCATTGCTCTCCAGATGAAATGTTCTTTCTGGGATAGCTTTTGCCTGCAGGTCAATTTTTTCTTTTGTAACTAATTATTTTTGACTTATTTTTCATTTGGTTGAACTTCTCATAGAAATGTAGTATTTTGATGAATCCTGTTTCCTTGGAGAGTCCTTCTGGGCCTTCTGCATTTAGTAATGACTGTATCCTGCTGGTCTACATAGTGATGCTTTAATTACATACCAAATCCTAAGTTGGTAAGTTTTCTCCCTCAGAAAGTCAAAGATTGTCACACCAAGACTTGTGAGTGTACAATTTAACACCAATTTTTGGTTTTAATTTTACATTTCTCTTGGTTTTTGCTTTTTTCGCTGTTCTTTTTATCCTTGGTGTTCTGATATATATGCTAGGGGACTGTGTATTAGTTACTTTTGCACCGCTAAGACAAAATACCCAACACAAGTGTCTCACAGAAGGGAAGATTTATTTGGGAAATAAATCTTAGAGGGTCTCTGTCCATTGCAGTTGGGAAGGCATGGCAGAATGGTACAGTCTATGGCAGGAGTGTGCAGTGCTAGCTTTTCATACCATAGGAATTCAGGAAGCAGTGATAACAGATCAGGAACCAGGACCAGGATCCAGGCTTCAATCACCTATTCTTTACCACCTACCTCTGTCAGCCTGGTCCTACTTCCATAAAGCTTGCACTGTCCCCTGCAATGTCTCTGGGGACATTGTAGACTGAAATTCAACACAGAGTTTAGGATCTTAGTGTGTTAGTTATTAAGTTCATTTTTGGATAACTTTCCATATGCACATAATACAATCTAATACAATCTGGTCTCTCTCTCTCTCTCTCTCTCTCTCTCTCTCTCTCTCTCTCTCTTTCTCTCTCTCTCTCTCTCAACATCCTCTCTCTTAGAAAACACTTCTCACCTCTATCAAACTCCCACTTTGTCTTTTTCCCAGATTCATAGCTTTTGGGTTGGTTTGGTGACCCATTTACATGAACTAGAACATTCTCTGTAGCCATTGATGGGTAGTGCCCATTAGAGCTTGGTGGAGTCACTAGTTGGACACATAACTGATAGAAATGGCTCCTCTTTCCTTGAGTCTGTCAGTAGCAGATAGTTCAGCAATGAGAGCCACTTGAGCCGCTCCTCCACCCACGTCTGACTGACAACAGAACCATTCCTATACAAAACCAATGCATTCATTGCAGTTGTTGAGTGTCTATGCTAACATGACCTGTGTATTACCCAGACAATAACATTTCATAGCCATTATCCCATTGGGCCTCTTGCTCCTTTCTTTGCTTTTTCTTCTGCAATGTTTCCTTGAGCTTGGAAGGGACGTGGTAAATATCTTAAAGCTGACAGCCATCAACTGACACTTATTCTCATCACCTTGTATTGTTCTGAGTTTCTGCATTACTATAGTTCATGGTAAGTAGTCTATTACTATGTCAATTCAACTGAACAACAGAATTAATTTCACTGCTAGAGCCTATGACCTCCCCAGCCATGTTGTTTTGAGTAGGTTTACGGTAGCAGGCCTAAGTCTCTGTTGTGAGTGGAGTGAGATTTTTAGATTCCTTCCTTTTCTTTTCTTTCCATTAATTTGTTTATTTATTCACTTTAACAGCCTGATCACAGCCCCTCCCCTCCTCTCATCCCAGTCTCCACCTTATATCCCATCACCCTATTTCCCCCCTCCATCCCCTCAGAGAAGAGGAGCCCCCCCCCCATGGGTAACCCACCCATCCTGGTATATGCGAGTCAAAGCAGAACTAAGTGTATTCTTTCCCACTGAAGCCAGACAAGGCAACCAACTATGGGAAGGATCTGAGGGTCTACGTGCAGAGTTCAGAGACAGCTCCCACTCCACCTTTAAGGGATCCACATGAAAGAAACAGGCTGCACTTCTGCTACATATGTATAAGCGGCCTAAAAACCCAGTTATGTTTATGTGATTGTGTTTTTGTTTTAAACCTAGGTGTGGGATATGAAGGCTGCTTCAGATTTGTCCACAGCCACTATGATTTGTCTTGGGCTCTAGGAGGGGCATGAATTTTGGCCAGCTCAGATAGTTTATGTCTGAATTCTGGGACTCTTGAGGTGGTCTAATGTGAGAGTCTAATAGATCTATTTTTTCCTCTTTCCCCTCTAACCTTTGTTTGGAAATTGGAAGGGGTTTGGTGGGATAGGTAAAAAGAACCCAATAAAGTTGCCGCAAAATACACGTACCTGGAGTTCAAGTCCAATCAAGAACAATTGCTTATTCCAGTAACAGTTATTAGCATGCAACTATTTCGCAAGGGGCACACATCCTGCTTGCAAGTTTTTTTTATAGTTTGTAGGGTTCATAGCAGAATATGATACTGATGCCTTTCCTAGCACAACAGCCTGCATAGACCTTCTGATACTAGGAAAAACTAGCCGAGCAGGGAGGATGCTTGAGGTGTGTAGAGTCTTCAGTATAGCATTTTTATCATCTAGTTCTGATGGACAACTAATGGCAAGCCTCTATTCTCACATTAGATTGCCCCCATCCTCTGCACCTTTCCTATCCTTTCACACACACACCATTGCTTTAAACCTTCCTACCCCAGCACTCTCTGTCTCTACCTTCATGTTTATCTAAGTTCATCAGTTTCTATGTCAACTTGACACAGCAAATCATAGAAAGGAAGTAACCGGACAACTTGGAGAAAATGCCTCCATAAGCTCCAGCATAGGCAAGCCTGCATGGCGCTTTCTTGGTTGTAACTGATGTGGGAAGTCCAGCCCATCAAGGTGGTGCTACTCATGGGCTGGTGATCTTGAGTGTTATAAAAAATGAAGGACAGATTGAGCAAGTTATAAGACAGCAATCTAGTAAGGTGCACTCCCTCATAGCTTCTACATCGCTATTGCCCGCTACTTGTTTCTGTCCTGACTTCTGTTGATGATGAGCATATGCGTGTAAGTATACGGAGAATAAACCTTTTCATCCCAACTTGCTTTTGGTCATGGTGTTTTTATCACAGCAGTAAAAACCTAATTAAGTGGCTCTATGGTTTACTTACCAACCCCCTTAAGTCACCTCTGTCCCAAATGAAGTTGAACATAAAAAGTAGAGATTCACTGCCATGACCCACATATGAGGGAGAGCATGTGACGTTCACTTTCTGGACTTAGGTTGCTTCATGAGCAGTAATTTTTTTTTCATTTTCATCTCTTTTCCTACAAATTTTAATTTCATTTTTCTGCACACATGAATAAAACTCTGTAATGTAAACGTGCCACATCTTCAGTATCCACTCATCAGCTGACGGGCATCTCGGCCAATCCCATTTCTCAGCTCTCACAAACAGAGCATCCAAGAACATGGATGAACAAGTATGTCTACGGTTATAAAGTCCTTTGCATACAATCCCAGGAATAGAAAGCTGTTCTACTTTGTGGCTTTATTTGTAGCTTTCTGAGGACAATCCACACTGGTGGCCATGGAGTGTGGGGTTTTTTTAAAAGTATTATTGTTCAGTGTGTTGAGCCCTTGGTGTACATTTGCAATCTGTATATTGTATCCTCCAGTTTTAAAAAGTATTCTTCACAGTTTTGTTTGTATTTGCTACTATTGCATATCTCTCGGTCCGTCGTTGACCCTGAGGGTCATGTTTCCATCTCTTTTTGTTGTTTGACTTCTGAAGAATTCCATTGGATTCATCTTCCAACCATTCTTTTGACTTGTCCTCTAGTCTGAAAAGCTTATCTTTACCATCCAGGCATTTGCTGGCATGTGGTTATTTCATTCCTCCCTTTGGCCCACAGTTGTTTTTAGTACTGCAATATCTCCTCCAATCTCACTGAGAACATTCATTACAATTTATTTCTGTCTCTCCTGTCCCTTCCATGATATCTCTCTCCTCCAATAGTCAGTGTCATGTCTATTCTTTTGATGTTCTTATTTGTTGGAGGATCAAGGCAGTTCAGTCAGTGACAAGCACTGATATACCAGTTGAGTAGCTCTGCCAACACATTCTAAGTAAAATCTCTTTAAAAGAAAGCTGATGAACTATGATCTGCAGCCCATCTGTGATATAAATGCTGCATCTTCCCCCTAAGTTCATATATTGAAACCCAGTTACCAATGTGATCATAACCAGAGGCTGGGACAATGGAGGTAACCATATTTCAAGGGTAGAACATTCACAATAGCATTTTATGTTTTGAAGACCTAAAAAACTTGCTCTCTACTTCCACCAGGCTAGAGACAGCAAGAAAGCACCATCTAGCACCCAGGAGATGGTGGGCGAGACACCAAATCAGCTGATAACTTTACCTAACATTCCAGCCCTCAGGCTTGTGATAAACACATTTCTGCTATTTTTTTAACTGGCCAGTTTATCATATTTGTTATAGCAGCTTGAACAAGCTGAGACAGTACCTAAACAACACATGTGAAGAACATTTCTCTGGATACTGCTAATTTCTCTAGAGCATTCTGGCTCTCAAAGTACTGGAATAGAAACCTGACTAATTGTTTCTTCAACACAGTTTGATTGTTTTGTGTCTCGACTATCTACCCAGATTTCTGGCCCTTATGTGACTCTACCCACCCTGCATCTAGCATCTTACAGACCTGAGGACCTTCAGTGCAAGAAAGATCTACTGAATTCATCTCCATTTGAACATCTTCCTGCTCTGAGCCTTTGACAGTCATTTGTACAAATAGTAACAGCTAGTTATCTTGATCTGGATATCTGAAATAACTACTTCCAAGGGGAAACAGGAATGTCAAAATCTATACAATGAAACCAGAATCTGCCCTTAGAATATGGGCTGGGGAACAGGCAGGACATCTGGTAAATCAATGAGGCGTTTTGAAAGCACATAAGTGGGAAACAAGATTCAAGATAGGGAAAACAACAGCATCCACCATTGGTGGTCACCTTAATAACTCAGGACAGTCTTATGTTTTAATTACTCTTAATTAAGCCTGGCAGTGTGTCATCTGAATGTTCTCTTAAAAAAACCGAAAGGCACCTGACAGCACATTTATGAAATACTTCACTCATCATACTGCAGTGTCGCTAAATGTGGTTTTCTCCATCAATCTACCTTTCCGTCCCTTTTTACAGAGAGCACATTCTGTTTAATAGGCCCTCTGAGATGAATATTGCCAGAAGGATCTTAATTGTCAGTCCAAGAAAAGCTTGCCCAGCAAAGAATTCAAGTAAGCTTTGAGGGAGGCAAAGGGTCCGTGCTGTACCAACCCCAGTGATTCTTAAAAGGGAGCTGTCTTTATTGCCTGTTTCCAGTACTGCCATTTCTTCCTAGTGCCAAACTTCAATGTATAGCCTGCTCTCGGCTTTTGATCATGTTGCTATCTGCCTTCACCTCCCACATGAGTGCCAATTCATCTTCAAACGTGTTGCAGAAGTGTCAAGGCTCTAGGCTCATCCAAATGACATTAGGGCTCAATTAAAACGGAAACTTTGCATGGTAAGAGGTGTACCTTACCTGAACCCAAGATTAATCTCTCAGGCTTGGAAGGTCCAAGTTATGTTAATAAAAATTGAAAAGAGGATGTAGATTGAGAAAACTGAGCAGGTCAAATTTGAGCAGGTTTCTTTCTTTTGTGGAGTCATTCCACAGACATGTCTATGCATCTGCTATGGGAAAGCAGGTGGGCCAGCCCCTGAGGGAAACCTGCATGTTCTCCATTCAGAGGGTGGTGTCTTAAATTAAATTGGTTTCCTCAGGACACAGACTCAGAAGAGGACTTATTGAGGGCATTTTGAAATTAACACCTGTAAGGCAGTACATGAAACAAGATGGATAAAGAACGAAGCTGAATTGAAGCAGAGGCCTGAGGCCAACTCCCAGGGAGTTCTGCATCCAGGCTGGCTCTTTATCATTGTCCTGAGGTGGAACAAAGGGATCCAGCTTCCATGCCACCCCATCCCAGTCCCTGGGAGGCAGCTACCTTGAGAAATGACTGTAACCTTGGGCAAACAGCTTCTATCAGCTGAAGAAAAATTCCTGGGTAGGGATTAAACTGTACACAGTAGGCAATTGACACTCAAAAATAAGAGCTTCAATCCCGAGAGAGATTCTGGACAGCTCCCCTTCACTGTGTATTGCAGGTACCCACATTAGGAATATGTGAGTCAAGGTATGGGAATAGCTCAGTAACAGATCACCTGCCTAATATGCTTACGTCTCTGGGTTTGATTGCAGCACCACAAAAGTATACAGTATTGTGTTAGGTATAAGGACCATGTTCTGAAACCCTTACTGGATAAACTATATAAACCAGGGACTATGGGCTTAGTATGGCTCAGTCACAGCACACTTGCCTAGCATGTGGAGGTTGTGGGTTTGATCACTACCACCAAAAAAGAAAAAGAAAAATATAAAGAAAGAGAAAGAGAGGAAGAAAATGAAAAAGAAAGAAGGAAGGAAGGAAGGAAGGAAGGAAGGAAGGAAGGAAGGAAGGAAGGAAGGAAAGGAAGGAAGGAAAGCAAGTTTTACCAAAGATGAACTGATCCAAAATAGAACACAGTGAGTTCCAACACAAGATGAGAAGTGTACTCAATCAAAGCCTGGGTGATCATTAGTGAAAATATCATGGTGAGCAGGGATTAATTTTAAAACAATTATATCTCATATCCTTGGAAGAAAAAAAACAAAAAGAATACACTGTGCTTTCCAAAAGCACAGGGAAAAATAAAAGAGAAGGCCAATGATAATAAAACATATTTTGAATGTTGCTTGGAAATATTAGAAATGAGCTGTGTGTGAGGACTGCACATCTGGAATCTCAGCACCCAGGAGTGGCAAGTAGGAGTTACCACTTGAGAGTCAGAGGCAGTGAGGGCTCCATTGCAAGATCCTGGATCAAACAGACAGAAACAGGAAAGGAGAGAGGGAAAAGAAAAAGAGGGAAGGAGGGAAGGAAGTGAGGGAATTGAAGGGAAGGAGAAACAAATATTAGAAATTGGAGCTGTAGTCGCTCAAGTTTATTAAACTAATAGATGAAACTGTGTATTGTCCATAAGAATTGCTCAATTGGAAGATATTGTGATAATTCAGCCAGAATACATTATGGGAAAATATAAAGTCCTTCTTTATTAAGCAATGCTTAGGAGACATGAGGGAGAAATGTACACACTACAAAGTATGTCTAAAGAAAAACATAAAATAGTGCAGCAAAGCAAGAGGCAGAATGAAATACTCTAAGAGATAATGATCAATGTTTTTCAGAATATATTGAAAATTGCATTAAATCCAGATATTTAAATACAAGCCAATGCACAGCCATACACATTTTATGGAAATTTCAGTGTGACACATTTTCAGTGTGTCAGGAAAATATAGGTGATACTATAATCCTCCACTCTGCCAAGTGAGTGGCAGAAGAATGCAGATAAGTGATACTACAAGTTACAAGAAAGATGAGTATTCCATTGACAACTTGACAGGATGTAGTCACCTGGGAGATAGACCTTGAACATGTCTGTTGAGTGTTCCCATATAAAGTAGGAAGAACCACCCACTATGGATGGCATCATTCCCTGGCTAGGGTCCTATGCTGTATATATGGAGAAAGTATCCAATTGTTCTCTCCTTCCTGCCTATGGATACAGGGTCACCAGTTGGGCCAAGCCAAAATAAGACCATTCTCCCTTAAGTTGCTCTTGTTAGGATGTCTTATTATAGCAACAGGAAAAGAAACTGAGATGAGAATGTAGGTCACACAATGATTGACAATTTTACACACAGCAGACTTCTTGCTGACCACAGTTGATGGTAGATGGTGATGGAGTTATATATCGTCTTCTTCATGCTTATAGAACATACCTGCAAAGTATGACCCATATCTGATTAAATTCGCACTAACTGAAAGGGGTGAAAGGCATTTTCATTTGTAGGGCTGGATATCACACCCAAGACTTTGTCTGTGCCAAGCTAACTCTGAGCAACACCCTTGGCAATAAAGGCACTTTCAAACATACAAAAGTTGAAATTATACACTCACTGAAAAGATGTAAAGAGGCGTAATTGTGGGCTGTGTCTGGCAGTTCAGTAAAGAGGATGCATTTGTGGGAGAATCTACTAGATGTCAAGCATTGATCTGTGTTACTAGTGTTAGACTTCATAATCAAGCTCTGAAAGACAAAGCTGACGAATACCCCAGACAGATGGAACTGAAGTACAATGGCATGAGCATGTGAGAGCTCATGGGGTGATCTGTAAGTAAATACTCATTAATAATGAGGTCAGCAACTCACAGTTGATGCTGCTGATATTGCAAAGATAGGTTGAGTCCAGAATGTACTTTTCAGGTAGCAGGAATTGGTGAATGGCTCTTTAAGAATGAATAACAGTGAGTAAGGTGATGGCCCAGGAGCATAAGAGTACTTGGTTTGCCAGTGTGAGGACCTAAGTTCTGATCCTGAGCACTTACATAAAAAGCTAGGCATGGCTGTGCACTGCTGTAACCCCAGCAGTGGTAATCCTATCTGAGCTGATTCTGAGAGCTTGCTAGCCAGTATAGCCAAGCAAAGAGTTTCTGGTTAAGTGGCAGGTCCCTTCTCAAGGATATAGAGTAGACGGCCGTGGAGGTAGGTACGTGACCTCTCTTCTCCCATGCACAAACATGGGGCACTCAGAGGCATGCACACAGACACATGCATGCACGTCACAGAGAGAAGGGGGAGAGAGGGAAGGAGGGAGGGAGGGAGGGAGGGAGGGAGGGAGGGAGGGAGGGAGGGAGGGAGGGAGATTGATTTTTACCAGAGCTGCATTGAGTGCTGGTCAAGCCCAACTCAATGGACTGTTGAAAGTAAGACTAGAGGATATATGAACCCGTAGACTCCTTCCAGACATAATAAGGAATTCTACCTGGAGATGCTTAGATGAGAAGATCAGCATTTTCCTGCACAGTACTTAACTCAGCTTAATGTCTCCAGCCAAGCCACTGATCACTGACTTTGATGATATAGGTCAGAAAGGGGAGACCTTGAAAACAGAGTAAAGTCAATTGAAATGGCAACAAACTGAAATTAAAGTGGAAAAACCCTGTTCTTTAGTCAGCTTTGTTCTCTGAGAGGGAGATGTGCCCATGAATTTGTTTCCCTAGCTACTATGCAGAAAAATAAAAGATGCCATATTTGGTCATTTTATTGCTATTGGGATGATAAAGTGTCACAGAAAGTTATTGCATTTTAAGGCAGTGTTCTTCATGCAGGCTCTGGAGAGAGGAACAGAGGGGGAAGCATCATCATATACAGAATCTATGGAAATAGCTCCTGCATTGAAAGGTCTTTTTACAAAAATCCTACATACAAAGGAGAGAGATGATGGCAGAGGCTGCGCTGTACTTGCTCAGGGTGCCCATAGGTAGCTCCTGTGAAGATAATATGAGGGAATGATTCCTCCTGCTGGGGCTTCTACCTCCAAAAGTGCATAACACTGCCCTACCAATTTGATTGTATGGGAAGAAAATGGGTGTGGCAATACACAATGAAACAAACACACTACACTGGCCATCTCACAACTTTTAGGGAGTCACTGGAGCTTTAGATGAAGACCAAA